>NW_009696458.1:0-8175 GCF_000703405.1 Apaloderma vittatum | reverse complement strand
GCAGGAATCTCTAGTTCAAGGAGATAAAGATCTGAAGATGAAGATCTGAATTATTACTTCATTTGTACTTAGCATAAAGAAAATTACAAAGCATAGACACAATTTAACTACATAAAAGAGAACAGGGAAAAGGACTTCACAATGGGAGTGACTGTATATTTTATACAAGAACTTTATCTTTTTTTCATTGACAGAAAACAAGTGATTACCACACACTTTGTGAGAAATGATGTGTAATGAAGAAGGCAATTCCAATTCTAGAACTGAAAAAAAACAAGGTCACAAGAAAAAACAAGGGTGTATGGTTCTTTCCTCACATAAATGAAGGATGATTTTTTGGCGGCATTAAAAAATAAAAATGAAATGCAAAAATAAAATGAAGTATCAGACACAAAATATCAATTCTGCAGAAAAAAAAGGTGGAAAAACCCCTTTAGAATACATGTCAGATTAAAACAAAAAAAAAGTCAAACACCAAAAAAGATTCCAAGGGCAAAGAAAACCAGATCTTTCATTTTATTTGCATATTCTTTTTACTGCTTGAGGATTCTTTATAGAAAATTTACAAATCTATCATATTTATTATTGGTTTCTGCCCAGAATCTCCAAGATATTCAAGAGTCTGAGCTGTGTTCAGGTGTTCAAGAGAAAACAGATTCCTACACAAGGAGTAAAACATCTTAGAGAACTTAAGAATTATTGGGGTATTTTTATACAGTTCTTTTTTTTCTTAGTTGCATTACAATTTCATGACAAAGACTTTGTATTTTTATATATGTATTTTTTCACTTAATGCAGTTTGCAACATCTATGACATCAGATTTCCTGAAGTGCATATACTCCTCTGCTTCCAAACATTTACGAATTTCAGATGTATGTAGTTCAAAGTTGTTTGTTTTTTTTTTCCTCAAAATAATGTTTCCCTCAAAGATGACCTCATTCTTTTTGTAACATGGAATATATTTACCTTTCAGGAATTCTACGGTTCCAGCTGAATATATAGCTATCTAAGTCAGCCTTCTGTCACATTCCACCCAGAAGAGGAGGACAAGTGAGTTAGATTCGTAATTCCCCAACGGAGTGGACATCGGTGAGACAAGTCTCAAGGTCCATACACAAACATTTATTAATTTCTCACAATGTATTGACTAGACTCAAAAATAATTGGTTTTAGTTACAAGACACATTAGGGCAGGAAATATACTGTGACTTAATGACAACCAGGAAAAGACTAGGTATAAAACAAACTACAGCAACCTGCATGTTACTTAATGCAAACAAGGAATAAGGACATAAAATAGCTTCTAACAGGCAATAATCTACTTAACTACAAGAAAGAAACTTAAGCATCAGCTCAGTAAACTGTATGATAGGCCTTGCATTACTTAGTGAGAAAAGGGAAAGGGAAAGAAACAGAAGGAGGAGAAAGGGGAAAAGAGTCAGAGATCACTGGTCTGGGTTCCACCAATGAGGGTTCAAGGATGCCGTCATCTTTAATTCTCCTCCTGCAATTCTTCATCTTGTCTTCATCTCTGCTACATGCTTCTGTGCTGTGCCTCATCTTCTTCTGTCTCATTCTTTGCTTTTCTTGCTTAAATTTATACACACTTTTCTACACGCAGATGCAGTGTGTCAGGTAGAGATCAAGGTACTTCATTGTTTATGATAATCCTCATTAGCATATGCAATTGCTCTATCTCCTTGGGAGACGGGCTACAAGACAAGGCCATCCTGCCTTCGCAGGACACTTGATCTCATGCATTCTCAGACCAAGGCTGTTTGAGGCATCTGTTTGCTTAACTTTATCAGATTCCTCTACCACTTTGCATTTGGCACTTACCAGTTTACCACACAGGGCCAGAAACTGGTCTCAATTTTCTATCCAAGAAATGTTTAAGGAAAAGATTTGCACATTTGTCCATTGCACTTTCACAGAGTCAAACTAGAAAAGCAGCACATAAGTGGAAGTCACTTTAAATAGTTACACTTTCTGATTTCCACGTTTATTCACTGTAGTCAATGTACGACTGTGTATAGAAGGTTGTCTGTGCACTGCAGGTTCAGTTTTAATTCATGTTGTCATTTGCAATGAGGGATGCATTTTGTTTAGATTCAGGTTTAGATGATGCACTCAGAGGCTATCAAAAAGTGTAAAATACCTCATTAAAATCCACCAAATCTATTCAGGATAAACCCATATAACCAGGAATTTCTAAGTAATGGCACCTTAAATGGAGATGGGTCTTCTCTGACCTTTTGCTGCTAGAGAGCACAGAATAGCCTAGCCATCATATGATGTGCATGACTCTTAGTGAGAACAAACAGCCAAACATGACCTTAAAAGTACTGTCATAAAATCCTTGTTTGTTGGTTGCATGAGACTCTTTGTCTTCTGTAAGACTGGCAGTAGTGCTTGATGGCTTTAGTTTCCCCATAAATGGCTGCAGGGTATTCAGTGATACACCTGACTAACTGTTTTTAATGTGTAAAATATCTGTAGACCCCTTCTACAAATTAGTCCTCAGTGTAACTTATTATCAGGTAACTGAGCTACCTAGGTGACTGAGACTTGCTTATTTGGCTCTTCTAGCTCCTTGAAACATGCAGAAGGTCCTTCTTTCTCATCCTAGACCACCTTATTCTTTCACTTGGGTGCTCTCTCCTCAGCACAGGTATAGATGGTTTTGACTGTCTCACACTTATACCAAGATGGATTTAGACAACGATAGTGTCAGGTATTGCTATGTCAAGAGTCATTCAGGGCAAACGTATTATATTCCAACGATGCAGAAGGAGTGAAGAAGTAATTCATAAGCACACAAAAGCAGAAGTGATTTCCATGAATGTTTCAGCATGCATAGTGCTGTGATCTTGTCATGTGACTGAAGAATGCACATGCTTTATCTTTACTTGCATTCCTTCTGAAACAAACAAAATTAATAGAAACGTGACTTCTATTAGCTTTTGTACAATGCTCATAAATGTCTATGCTAGTAGAGTCTACCTGAGTCCTATGATGAAAGAAATTAATTTTAAATGCAATGGCTCAAATGGCTTTAAAGCACTTCCAATAAGCATAAGTTTCTCTTGGTATTTTACCACCAATGATGTTGTTAGTAAATGTATTCATGTTTTGAAAAATAAATGTTTGCCAACATATCCCTGCAAGAAAAACTAATAACACATAAAAAATCCTAAACAAACACAGAAACAAATTAATGAAGATATGGATAAAAATTCTGAGTTAGAAAATTTCTTCATTTTAAATATATTTCAAGCTGTTTTTCTTCATATTCAGAGATCATCATAAATCAATGTGTTTTTTGTAATGCGAGATGATGTACATGAGTGTAATTGTCTGTCTTATTTTATTGCAATGACTTTATTCTCAAATTAGTCCAGTCTGATACATCATATATTCCCATTTTCCTTAAAAGATCTGAGGATCAATGAGGATAAGAGTATTGTTTGAATTTCCAGAGAAGTAGTATGTAATAGCTATTGAGATTTCAAAAATGTGTACAGTAGATCACTATCATGAAACTAATTCACCAAGTTAATAGTACCTATACTTTACACTATCCTTCTTTACATGGAACCGTTACCAAATACTGAGAGATTTGTAGGCTGAGACATGCTGAGAATTCATTCTTTCTCTCTGCGGCGTATTGTGGCAGCGACAACTCAGTACAGTATTCACATCACATAAATGCATACCTTGACCCTGCTCCAGCCTCTGCTATAACAGTAGTGCAAGGGAGCATAGAAGGAGGAAAAGACTAAAGACTAAGGTAAAACTATGATAATAAGAGATTTAAGTTCAAAAGCTATTATTTTAAAAAATATTTTAAAAGGCTTTAAATAATTTGTTTATGTACTTAAAATGGTTTTATCATTGTCTTAATTTATCATTTATCATTGTCTTAATTTGTAGCCTAGGGGTTAAATAAACTCACAACTCAAATGACAATTTCTTCTGTCTCACCTGAATATTTAAACCATGTAATCTGGAAATGCAAGAAATGTTTCATCAGATTCAAGTACAGGGCTTATTTTTTCTTTTTCTTTTTTTTTTTTCAATAAAACTTTGGAAAAATTTTAGCACATTCAATTTTTGCTTGAACATTTCCTGAAGCCATAGCTGCAGCACTCCACTGCCAAAGCAAAACTTCTGGGGAAGAGCACTCAGAGTAGGCTGAAGGGTATATATGTTAAAATAAACTAAGAGTGAAAGTGAGTATATGATGGCAAAGTGAGCCAATAAAGTGATTACTGCTTTGGTGTAATTACATTTAGCTTCAGGTCCTGTGAATAGGTGCAATAATTTTAGTTTCTAAGGTAATCAAAGCAATGTATTTGAATTCTCTTTTGAAGTGGAAACAACTGTCCTAGAGGCTTGTTTAACATTCTGGTTGTATGACTGGTACTTCATATATAAAGTAAAAACCATGAAATGTGTAATAGAACAAGATCTGAGAGAAACACAATCACTGAACATCTGGCCCAGTCATAAGTTCTTACATATATTTTGTGAAAGAAGTTACCATGTGTAGAATAACTCTTTTCAATGGTAGCAGCAGTGGGTATATTCAGACCAAAGCCTCAAAAATGATCTTTAGGTTTTTGCAGAAAGTAAAGCAACAACAAGGAAAGAAGAGCTGTTGAATTTCTTTGGAACAGTTTTTGGCCTATTTAAAGAGAAACAATACAACCTGGACATTGTCAGTAACTTCAGAGAGGTTCTTTGATGATCTCTGAGAGGAACTAGAAGCTTTGAAGTTGAGTGGTAGAAAAGATGTGTATAAATTGTTCTCCAAGTATGCTCTCTTTGCACCAATATTGCCAGCACTTATGAAGCAAAAGTAACCTGACTTGCTGCCAGAAACAACCTTGTAGGAACATGTGGAAATAAAATAGATTCTACAAATGCACAGAAGTTGATTAGTCTGGGTCTTGAAGGAATGTAAATTGAATCTAGTACTCCACCTGATTGTGTCTGCTAATGGCAGAAACTTGGTTGCAGAGTGACTGATTAATAAAACACAAAATCAAAAATATTATGGATCCAGGTATGGAGCTAAAACTTTTTTTCCCTAAAAATCAAAATTACAAAACCTGTACTTTTTATTAAGATGAACAGTATTAGTAATTATGGTGTATAGAACCAGTAAGCTAACAAAAAGTCTCAAAACAAATGAAAACTCAAATCCACTAAATTTCTACAAACAAATTAAAAGCCCTTAAGCTAAACACTGTAAAAAAAAGGTTTGTTCAAACTGAAAAAAAAAAAAAAAGAAGAAAAGTAAGGAAAAACAATCTCTCTAATGTAAAGGACTCTGAGAAGAAAGAGATGCTATATTACAAGTAGAAGCTCTGTTTAGGTTTTTATTGCTTTCTCTATGATTTAGGGTATACATGTTCTGCATTTTTTCCAGTAATAAGACTGAGGTAATGACATTTGCCTCTTGTGTGCAATGCTTTGGTCTCTGTGGGCTAGTGTATGCATTAAAAAACACAAAGAAATACAGTCTTACAGGTGACACTTCTAAACTTGGCAGCATATTTAAACAAATTGTTTTGAATAGAAATGGATTTAAAAATATATACATAATATGTTGCAGTTGCATCAGCACTTAATAGTCTATGAATAGAAATTTTCATCAAGTTGTCTCTTCAAGACAGTATTAGATAATAAGGGTAGAACTAAAAGCAGTGGTAGAAATGAATATTAACCTGATCTTCATTCAGAAGCAGAAGAAAATATGACATTTTGTGATAAATAATACTTTCCCCATCCACAGGAAAAGATATTGTGGCCTTAAACCACAAAAACTTTACAGAGAAAAAAGGAGAAAAAAAGAGAGGTTGGAAAAAAATGTGTTCTATTTAGATGATATATTTAGATGATATATTTAGATGATATATTATTAACCTACTAGGATGTCTTGGAAACAGTTCTAATGACTTATGAGATGACTGCTCATTCCTTGTCATGCATTGCCCCTCAGGATGAATTTCCAAGAGTGAAGAAAGCAGATCTGGGACAGGCTTAGGTCTTGACTAGTGGAAGAACATCAGTCATTACCACATGTCCCAACCAAACCAATCAAAGATGAAGCATTGGATAAGCAAGGTCTCAGAGATATGTACCTTTAAATGCCCCTTTCTCCATCTCAGCCCCAGTCACTGCTTTACATCTCAGTTCTTTCATTGCTTCTTAGCAGCTTGTAAGGGAATGTGGTCTTACTTGAGGGGTCAATGTCAGATGTGATCTCAAAAGAGTTGTCCAACAGAGAAAATAGCTGTTTCAAAGGTAAACAAAAGCATATCCCAAGTACAGCCCTTTCGAAAAGCCCCCAAAGCCCGTCCAGTTCAGAAAGTCTTCTCTGTTCTTTTCCATGCAGGTTTCAGTGCTGAGCCTTTACTCTTTTTAAGGAGATAGGTTAATCTAGGACTCCTTTCCATCGGGTCTTCATTTATTTCTTGTGCCAAATCATTGCAGCTTCAGAATTGTAAATCAACTTAACTTTGTATACAACTGTGACTACTTTCCTTTAGACAGTTGATATATTAGGTGAAATCTGAACATGCTGCTCAATTAGTCCTTGAGAAGGTGCCTTTTCAAATTGTTAGGTAAACCTGAATAGAAATCTCAATAATAGGATTGGTGCATCTCTCTCAGATACAGTTCTGCAATATCCCCTAAAAAAAAAAGCCAAACAAAACAAAGGCCAGAAAAATCTATATTTCTCATGGGGATTAGAGATGTTTCACACACCTTGTTTATTGGACTTTGAACTAGTGGAAATTAGTTTTAATGGCAAAGTTCTTTGGGAGAAATTTAGCTGAGTAGTCTCCATAGTTTATATATGTAATTTAGAATTCTTCTGTCATGTTTTGTAAGTGTTGCTTCTCCCAGAATTTAGGCAGAATTTGGCTCCTAAAATACCTGAATTTACTCATAGAAGAAAATGCCAGAGTTTACTCACAGAAGGATTTGAAAATGTGGTTATATGGAATAGGTCACACTGTCCTGGTATTTTTTTTTAAAGTAGAATTATCATGTGTTAGTTCAAGTTGATCTACTAGGAGATGACATACCCAGAATGTGAAACAGTACTTTCACGTCTTTATTACAAGTTGTTATTGAAAACACAACCTTCCTAAAACAAGATATTTCTGATACCTCAGTGTCTAGATGTACCTAGGATATTATTCCACAAAAGTATTTTGTATTCACAATGAAAATGACAGCTTAATTAAACTGCTTCCAGGTTCTGTGTTGAATCAAATTTTAGAGTGCTATGGATAGAAGTCATCTTCTCCTTGCCAGACTGTAAATTTAATTTTTACTTTCCAGCCCAGTGTTTTACTTTTGCCTGAGGTTAAATTGAATGAGCACTGGTGACAATTCAGTTCTGCCTATGGATGTTCTGTTCCACAGCAACTCTAATATCAGAAGGTTTGATGTCTGCAGCAGGGAGAAAATAACTTCACCTTGAAATAGGAGAAGGTGTATCTGTAGATAAGGAATGGATTATTGTACCATATTGCTTCAGCACTAGTAGTAACAGTACATAGCTTCAGTTGGAGATCCAAGTCTAATATTTTTGCTGCGGTCCATCACTTTTCCTTTGAGATGCACTTGCACAGGGAATACTCTATGGGTTTCCTGCGTGGTTAAAAGAGGGTAGGGCTTGCTGGGCACTACACCCTGACTTATCACCCAGAGATCTCTAAAGGATCTCAGGGTCAGGAATGGGCTACTGGCCCCTGGCTTGTCTTTTTACACCCATGCTGGTCTGATTGCTGCAGAAGAAAAATAGTTATTTTGTCTGTGTTTCACTAAATGAAGGGAGAGAAACACAGGCATCTATCCTTATTCCAAGAATGGTAGCAGTGAGATAAATGTCAGTTGTGGACAGAGTACTTCATAAACATTAAGAGTCAATTTAAATGTACATTTTCATCTCATAAAAAAATACATCATTTCATCAATATAAATTTAGCTTGGAGATTTAGAGCTCTACTGGACCATAGAAAGTGTACAGTTCTGAAGATGTTGGCTCCAGTCAGTAGCAAGTTTCTCTTAGCATGACAGACTCAAGGTAGAGCAGGTTGAAAAATAATAAAATGAAACAAAACAAAACAAAACAAAATAATAAAATAAAACAA
>NW_009696457.1:121284-136973 GCF_000703405.1 Apaloderma vittatum | reverse complement strand
GCCTCCTCATCTGCTGCCACGGGCAGCAGCCCTAGGAATTGGAAAGCAGAGATACAGCTACCAGGGGTCCCAGTGCTCTGGAGCACCTACTGGTGTACCGACAGCCCAGGGTTGATCAGGCCTGGAGCGTTTGTAAGCCCCTGAGATGGCTCCAGGCTGGGGGGATGATATCTTGGGCTTGTGCATCTGCGGGGAGGCGCGAGCAGCCTGTGGGACGAGGAAGTGGGTCTTGCTCACATGCTCAGGGAGTAGCCGATCACCAGCGCTGGGGTCAGGAAGGAATTTTCCCCCGGGGCAGATTGGCACTGGTCCCCGGGGGTTTTTTGCCTTCCTCTGCAGCACTGAGCAGGACCACTTGTCAGGGCTCCTCTGCTCCCTTTGGGCTCGCTCACTGCCTGCTGCTCGTGCACCACGGAGATGGCCTCTCGTGCCCTGCAGCTGGGGGGAGGAAGCTTTCTAGACCCCCAGGGAAAGACCCCAGGGTTTGGGGGTTTTTGTTTTTGGTGTGTTTTTTTTCCCTCTATCGTATTGAGCACAGCTCCTTGCCAGGGCTCCTTTGGTCCATTTTGGCTTCGTTCTTGCCTGCTGCTATTACACTTCCAAGGCACCACTCATGCCTTGGCTCTCTTGCCCCTTGCAATCTGTAGCAGGACTAAGTTCTGCTTTTCCCTCAGCTCCATTTTCCCAAGGCTTCTTGCCTGTTCTTGCAAAGACTCCATGTTTGCTGTATCACCAGGAGCTGCCACTTTCCAGCTCTCACTGTGTATAATACAAGCCCAAGGCAGGCATAAGAGCACTATTCACGTGTTACTGTTCAAGAAGCACAGCAGAGCAGGCTTTTGCCTTTATGACACGTGTCCTTGAAAGTGGATTTGCAGCTAAAACAACCCTCGCATTTCAGGCAAGTAAATCTCATCATTATTCCAAGAGTGCAGCTCTCTGCTGTACAGGTCCCAGGCTGACCCATGAGACAGGGGCAAAGACAGGCACACACCGACAGCATCACTCAGGCTGGGACTGAAGGTGGGGGTGAGGGCCCCAAGGGGCAGGTCCCAGCCATTGAGGCCTATGAGCATCTCTAGCACCCTGACAGAAGTAGACTCACTCTGCTCATATTCAACATTTATGATTGGCCACTTTAGAAAGAGAGTATTAGGCCAGATGGACCTTCACTCTAATGGAGTCTGTTCTCAGATTCTTGCTTTATCTTTTTCCAAGGGAAATAACTCAGGCATTTCTAAAAATGAGTACAAGGAGAAAAAAAAAAGAAAAAGAAAAAATTCCTTGGGGAAAGGAACAGGTATTGTTCACATCAAAAAGATTTGCAATAGTTTAGTTGAGGAGCATGCCCTGCTTTAGATTGAGATCTTGATCTTTAAGCCTCACTAGTGTCAGAGATATGGTTTTTGCCATCCTCTGGAAACCTGACTAAACTGGATGAACACAGAAGACTTTCAAAAACTGCATTTCATACCTGCTTTCTGCAAATATGTTGAGATAGTCAAATTACCTAAAGACAACCCAGAGCTCTCAACTGCATGAGAAAGCACAAAGTGCTTGCACGTGTCCTAGTCTGGGATATTCAATGTCTCCTCCTAGTGCCAGACTAGGAAGAAATGTCCTGGTTTAAGCTTTTGTTCAGTGGCCAGTCCAGCACTAACCCTTAACAAAAGTCATCAGAGATTTCCTCAGCACGTACTGCTACGAAAAGGAGGACGTAGGAAGAACAGAATAGAACAAGTCAGGTGGAAGGGACCTACAACAATCATCTAGCCCAACTACTTGAACACTTCAGGACTGACCACAAACTAAAGCATGGACATTGTCTAAATGTCTCTTAAACACTGACAGGCATCAACTACCTCTCCAAGAAGCCTGTTCCACAATTTGACCACCCTCTCAGTAAAGAATGTTTCCTCACATCAAGTCTGAATCTCCTCTGATAGACACAGCTTTGAACCATTCCCACATGCCATGGTACAGGATCCCCAGGAGAAGAATCATAGAATCACAGAAACATCAAGGTTGGAAAGGACCTTAAGATCATCAAGTTCAACCTAAAGCCCTACAGCACCCTAATACTAAACCATCCCCTGAAGCGCCACATCCAGCCGTTCCCCTCCTCAGGAAGCTGTAGAGAGCAGCAAGGTCTCCCTTCAGTCTCCTCTCCAAACTAGATGAACCCAGTGTCCTCAGGCACTCCTCAGAGGACTTGCATTCCAGCCCCTTCAGTAGCTTTGTTGCCCTCCTCTGGAGGTGTTCAAACACCTTAATATTCTTTTTTAATTGTGGGGCACACTCTGTGGGATTGCATTCATCATGTTGCCCACCACATGGGAATGCAATTAATACAGCTATAGCTAATTGCTTCAGATGTGCTATGTCAGCACCACACAGCCCTTTGCAGAGAGGAAAGAACGGTCTTAAAATGCACTGGCTATCAGTTTGTTTTTAAGCATAACTGAATCCATGTCATTTGAAATCCTTACTGCTTAAAGATTGTCTTTTTCCCAAAAGCTCTCTTGAACAGGGGGCACTTACGGCAAGGGAATTTGTCTCTAGCCTCACTCTGTCTGCTGGTCGATCAGGTCCATGTTTGGACACACTGACCTTGCATCAAACATGAAGATTCTTTAGCTAAACAGTCATGGTCAGACAGCTTTCTACACTCATCACACCAGTTTTGAAAACTAATTACCAACTGTGTGCTAGATTTTTTTCATAATTTAGTAATTTAAAAAAAGTTCCTTTGTATCTGAATATCATCACCAGTAATTTCATCACACTGACAATCATATAAAAAGCAAAATCTTCAGTCCTTCTGTGCAGCTGTCTTACACGCATGTAGGGCCTCTTGAAGAGAGGCAGTTGCTTTCTAGCATCAGGCGTACAGTTGGCCAGCCAACTCCCTACCCGTATCAGCATCATGAGCAACAACTTTCCTCCTCACTAAACATCTGCAGAATTCCTTTAAAAACTCAGAAACCTTTATTCACATTCCAGGAGAGCACAGCATATCCCTGCAGACACCAGTGCCACAAACTGCATTGCGCTGATCCACCAGCATTTTGTCTTGCATAGCTTTTTCAGTGTCTGGGCAGATGTGTCAATTTCTCCAATTAAACTTCCAAACTGGAAGCTCAATTAATGCTGTCTGTGGATAGTTTCTTCCCTGGGAGGCAGACATCCATGCTGGAAGTGACTGGACTGACATGACCAGTTTCATATTCGGAGTCCACCCACTCAGCCAGATCTGCTGGTTGTGGCCACGTAGAGCTGGACTCCAGTAGGCTGCTGATGGGTGAAAGCCTCATTAACACAGGGCTTGGGCTCCACCCATCATGCTTTGGTGCCATCAAATGTATGAAACAGAGAAGTGCATAGTCAGGTCATTTGCATTTAGATTTCAGAAAAGCATTACTCCAGAAATGTAGGTGTCTTTGTCCACATAACATTCTGGATATCAGGGCATCTCAATAAAGTAATGCGTATCAGTTGCTGGTTTTGATTAAACTGAGAAAAGCAGTGAGCAAAGATCAAAACCCCAAATGGAAGATCTTGGTCATGGTTTCACAATTAAAAAAAAAATTTACATTAAGTATTTTATTTGCCAGTGACTAAGCAGCTAGGACTGAAATCACATGTATAGACTTTATCTGCAAGACCATACACCGTATTCAAGATCTTGCACAAGCTACCTCTCCATTTAAAGGTAGAAGCTGTGCAAATGTAATTTACCTTAAAAATAACATCTTTATAGCCTTGTTTCCCATTGCAGAAAAAAAAAAATCAGTAATTTCTTCATTGTTACTACTTTTAAATCTCATGTATAATATCCTGCAGAATATCAGCCTCTGTAGAAGTTTTTCAGGCATTAATATTTGGGAGTAAAAACAATAGAGTTTTGTTTACAGCTCTAACTGCAACACATTTCTTAGTTACGTTTGAAAGCTTAACTCACACAGATGGAGTTTTCAATTTTATTTTTTTTTAAATGTCTTCTGAAGTCAACTGCATTACACTGGTGAGAGCAACTAAGGTAAATTCAAGCATGTTCTAAAGACCCAGAAAGACATGAGAGAAAAGCCACACTAAAACCCAACTCTGATGACTTCTGCTCTCCATAAACCGATCAGGCAGGCTGCTGATTAGCCAAGACTCAAGTTTAAGAACTCCTCTAAACACCTACATGCAGAACTAAAACGCACTTTCAGTTCTTGGTGGCTGACCTGCAGCACTGCGTGAACTCAACCCCTCTCCCAGAAGCGAATAATTCTCTTCAGACAGCAAAAAGCACAAGCTACCAAACACCATCAACCACATTGAGCGCAGACAAAGTGGACTTTTCTCCACCACCACCAAAGCAGCCAGTGAAAAATCTGCCAGGACCAACAGGAGGGTCACACCAACTCCTTGTGCTGTTTCTAGCCACAGCCTGCTGCACATCACTGCAAGTCTCTCTGAGCCTCCCGCAGCAGTTTGAGGGTTTTCCCTCAATCCTTCTGATCCTCCAGCATCCTTAGAGATTCTTGCTAGAGGATGGGATCATCTGTAAAACAATCTAAATACACAGGGGAAATGGATTCAAACTGAAGGAGGATAGGTTTAGACTGGATCTTAGGAAGAAATTGTTCAGTACGAGAGTGGCAAGGCTCTGGAATAAATTGCCCAGGGAGGTTGTCGATGCCTCCTCTCTGGAGATGTTCCAGGTCAGGTTGGAAGAGGCCTTGAGCAACCTGGTCTAGTTGGGAGACATCCCTGCCCATGGCAGAGAGGTTGGATTTCATGATCTCTAATGTCTCAACCTAAGCTATTCTGATTCACCTGTGCCATGATGAACATTTGGTACATATATTTCTATGCAGCAACTACCACTTTCACAACTTTAAGTTGTTCCTCACGTGGAACAGGTAGCCAGCTATTGAGTTACACTTCCATATTCCCACAGAAGGCAATTGGTGGGACGCTGAGGTCTTGCTTTGTCCCATCGTATGATGCGACAGTTTCATAATTTCATCTGACTGGCTTCCAGATCTGCTCTCCAAGATGGTTACTAGAGTCCTCACCTGTTGGACTTGACTGATTTTTTTTTTCAGGCTGCATGCACTCCCGCACTCCAGTTCAGATGTTTATATCCCTGTGAAGTTTTTAGCAAGCATGCTTGAACACCTAGCACAAGTAAGGTTATTTTGCTCTCAAGAGGATCTAATCTATGCAATCCAGAGTCACACTGTGACTCAAATCCAGTGCCTTGTAAGCAGGGAGGTTTAGCAGACTTGCTTCAGAGCTGCAGTACCGCTTTGAACAAAAACACTAACACAGGTGTCACCTGAGACATGCTCTGCATTCAACTATGGTTGGAACAAATCTTTTTCCAAGCAGTTCAGACCTAAGACTAATATCAGAAGAAAAACTAATTTCCACAAGAAACGCTTCTAGACCCAGCCTTACCAGTTTACCCATTTACAAAGAAGGTTAAAACTAGCCCTGAAAAAAATTAACCTGTGTATCAAGCACCATAGGAGCATGCACTTGATGTCTTTTCTGCTCAGCAGAAAGGAAAAAAAAGAAAGTACTCCTGTCTGTAAGAGTGCAACTGAGTGGTATCCCACTCTTTTTCAGCAGTACCGCCTACCAAGGGACATCCACGTGCCAGGATCTCTGCTCCCTTCCTCCAGTTGGCAGGACTAGTTACTAGTTTTCCATGTTTGGTTCTGTTCTCTTTGGAGCACTTTGAGTTATATTAGTCTAAGGAAATTGTCATAAAGAGATATTACATTCACACATAATGCAATGCCTAGAATGAAACGTCAATTCTTAAGTTTTGTTAATTTACTGTATGGTCCTTAACTAAACAGTACTGTAAAAAAAATAAAGAATATATATATGTATAAAGTCTCTCAGGTCTATTTTCCTAGTGTAACTGTTTAGAATTAGAAAAGCAGACATAATTCCAAATTTTTAAATAAAGAAGAATAAGTGAGACTAGTTAGGAAAACAAATGTTAATCAGGTGTTTTTCCATCCTTGCAAAATAATTTAAATACTTTTCATTTTTAAAACTAAAGTTTCAATGTCTTAATAGCGAAAACTGAGCTCTTTTACTGCACTCTTCATTGCACAGTAGGTGAAATAGCAACACGAACATTTTCTTTCATCTCCAACCACACCGAGCACGGATTTCATCATCTGTCTGCTGACAGATGTGTCACTGTTTACTCCAGGCCCTTGCTTGCAGATTACCCCTCTGATCTCTAACAGGATCCATCAGGGCTTGCCAAACTTCAGCTGCTCAAGTCTTATTCGGGGCATCTCTTCTCACAGGAGCCTGTAATACTCATCACAGGAAGCCATGTAAAATTTGGCCACAAGAGCATTGTATACTGACTAAAATGCAAGAGGGATAAAATCAGCCCTCAAATGACAGCGAGATCTCAGTCTCAAGAAAAACAGCAGCCACACACTTAAGTGTGAAATATAACGTAGGAATAAATCCCCAGTGCTGGGAATAACTGGGAACAATTTCTAGAGTCAAACACCTGCTTTTATCATTTTCTGTTTTCATAGGTTTCATATTGAGATTCTCTCCTATTCAGCAGCAGAAAATTTATAACAGTGGGAGCATCATTTTTTGTTATACTTCCTTAAAGGCTCCATTTGATTTATGCAGTGAGCAAACCAAAACAAAAAATGTCTCCTTCTAAATTTATGAGTTAGTGCTACAGGCTGTCAATTTTTTGCCCAAACTTATCAAAGTGGCTATGAGAGACCGTCAGCTCTCTTCCAACATTAAGATATTTTAATGCTATTTCCCCTAACAACTCAAGCTGATGGTGTAGTAAGTTGTCAAGCCTATACTATACAGTACCTTCTAGCGTGCATGGGCAATCAAAAAAGTCAATGTTTATGGGCAAGCAGCAAGCATCTTCCCATGGGAGATGGGGAATTTCTAAGCCAGAACAGACGGGCAGAAATCCTGGGGGCAGAACCTTCTTGTAAATATATACAGATCAGGATTCAGGCCATAAGATCAGTATGATCACCCACAGAGACAGAAAGCAGCTATAAGCAACTGAATTATGCCCTTCTGATGAACATCATCTTCACTGCTGCCATGCCCTTAAGACCCAATTAGCTCACACTGGATAATGACCAATGTCCTGACAGTATGCTCATTGTTGAGAGTCGTCTCAGATTTAGCCATCAGAACCTTAGCTAGGCCATAGATTTTTCAAGAATGAGGCTCTTGCATTACATCACCTAACATGGCACATTAGTAACTTTCTACTAAAAAAAATGGCAAGTTTCATGTTTATTTCACATCAAATTCACTGAAACATCTCAAATTTTCACTAGTTTATGTGAAATGTGCAAGAGAATTGATCTAAAACATGAAAGCCTAGACCTATGGCGAGGTAAAGGCATTAACCAAGACAACACATGCTCTTGGCTAACAGTTAAACCAGCCCATCAGCATCCTAACCCTAACAGCAGGGACCATTTCACAAAACATGATAAACAGCAGATGTAGTGGAAGCTGCAAAAAAAGTTGTCAACTTCTAAGCTCATAAGAAAGTAGGTAACCTTGAATGCTCTGAGCTCACATGCACACTTTAAGTACAGTTTGCAGTGTGATGATGAGTACTATGGAAGAACCTGAATGATTTATAATGCACGTCTTACTGTGTTACTGGCCAGATTACTATCAGGTTATTAAATTCACTTTTCTGTTTATTGTACTCATCAATATACTAAACTTCAGACTTACTAAATTTGAAATTTATAGATATAACTACTTTGGAGAGAATAAATAACTCTTCTTGAATCTTAAATCAAAATATGGCAGGCTCCTAAATAAACAAGAGCATTTTCCAAAACATTCTATAGGAGAATAAACAATATCTCATGTAGACCTTGATTTCATTGCAAGAAGTCCTGAGGATCATAGGACAGTTCTGGTCTGAAGGACTACAGGAGGTTTTTAGTCCAACCCCTGCTCACAGAAGGGCAAGCTCTGAGCTTAAACCATGCTTCAGAGCACTTTATCCTATGGGTCTTGAAAATATCCATGGATGCATGGGTGGACATTGACTGCACAATCATAGAATCATAGAATGGCCTAGGCCGGAAGGGGCCTTAGAGATCATTTAATCCAACCCCCTTGCCGTGGGCAGGTACGCCACTTCTCGACTAGACCAGGCAATACAGGGGGACCGAATGGGAACTGAACCCGTGACCTTGGTGTCATCAGCACCAAGCTCAACCAACTGAGCTAACCGGCCCCCTTCTCTGGGCAACCTGCTCTGCTGCCATGTCCACCAGGGCCTTTTTCCCACAGCCACTTCCCAGCCAGGCAGCCCTACCCAGTGTCACTGCAAGGCTCCTTGCTTCCCAGGTGAAGGACTTTGCATTTGCCCTAATTGACTTTCATGAGGTTCCTCCCAGGACATTCCTCCAGTCCACCCAGGTCCTTCCAGATGACAGTGCTTCTCTCAAGTCTATTGAGCCCTTCTCCCCACTTTGGTGTCATCTACAAACATTAAAAGTGTCCTCCATAATTTTCTCCAAGTCACTAATAAATATGTTAAACAGAACACGTATTTTTTGCATGCCTCTAGTTAACCACCCACCCCTAACTTGCACACAAGAATATTGCAGGAGACCACATCAAAAGTGTTGCTAAAGCTAAAGTAAATAACACCCACTGCTCTCCGCTTGTCCACAGACCTTATCATTTTACCACAAAAGGTTGGTCAGGCGTGATTTACTCTTGGTAAATCCATGCTGGCTCTCCCCAGTCACTCTTTTTTTTTCCTTTCATCTGCCTAGAAATGCGTCATTCAACTGTAAAATAAATCTAGAAACATACAGCACTTTTTCTTTTATTGTATCAATTCACACTCAATAGTAATCCGATGGACTAGGCCAGCAGGCACTAAGAAAAGAAATAAGACACTATTTAAGGTATTCACTCTGCACTTTCCATAACAGCCCAAATTCAAAACACTTGTGCCATTTCATGTTATCACCTATCTTCAATAAGGAACAAAACCTGGTAAACCATTTTATCTGATGCGTGCACACGGAGATTGGGTGGAGCCTTGCAAGTAGTTTATAGTCAAGATCCCTAGAAATGCACAGCCACAGAAGAAAATCTGCCTCCAGCTGAGCTATTGGGAAACATCAGTAAAAGCATATCTTTAAGTGTCATGTTCCCATTTACTACCAGTGATTTCAAGTATAAATCAAAGTCTTTTTGCTTGAAGTACTAAACATTCGTAGCCTTTAAACCAACACATAATCATCATTTTGTTAATGCTCCTTGAAGCCAATAATACCCAAACAGTAAATACTTAAGAGCAACTGAGAGGCTTGTGAATAAATACTAATTTGTAAGTATCAGCATTTATGACTAATGCAGCTTACTATCACATCAAAAGAGCAGCGTAGGGTACTCTGACTTCTTACTTCTTGTTGCAGCATAACCCCAGTAACATCAAGGTTACTATATGACAAATAACAAATTATGTAACAAATATTGTCTTCCAAGTCAGCAAACTCTTTTAATTAGATCATACAGAAGAGTCCTGATTTCAGTCCTCAAGTTAATCTGCTCTGCTTTAAAAAGCTAGACTATTTAACTAGTGAATGACCCGTATCTTAGCATGTATCTTTTCTAAGAAACAGTAATCGAGTCAGTGGAGGAGGGGAATAGTGGTCAGTAGGAATACATGCAGGGAAGAGCCCCAAATTTTAATGTTTGCCAGTAACGTCAATCAAGCTTGTAGGCCTCGGGACCCTAATGTTAAGTATATGTCTAAATATTTGTAAGATCAGACCTTTATAGCTCAGCCACAGAGAGCCCATATTCACATACTGTCAGGGTGCTACACTGCCAACTTGCATATTAAAAAAAATAAATCAAAAATAGTAAAGCCAAAACCAGTTCTGCATCAGAAATAGGCCAGAAGACAGATATATCCACTCTTTCATGCATACAGCCCATTACTTCATATTTAAAGAGGAACAAAAAAGCAATAAAATGGAGGGGGGAAAAAAAAGAATAATGCCAAGATCTATATTTACAGTCACCAGAATCATATGAATGAATAAAATGATTTTTAACAATGGAAAATGCATTGTACTTTCAGAAGATATTTGAAAAGGGACCACAAAACACATACGGGAAATCAGAAAAAAAGAACATTTCACTGTCTTGCCTCTAACACATGTTAAACATAAAACGGGAGGGAAAGCCAAGGCAGCCTTTACAAGCGTGGTAGAAGTTAAAATTAAGAGTTCTGAAAAAGTTGCAAACATTCAACAAAAGACAACTGACGTCACACAAGATCTGTGTTAGAGCAGATTGATGCATATGCAGATACGTTCATCAGTAGAACAGCTTCTGATCAGAAAAGGAAGAAAAAACCTTCAAACCTTTTAAACTGTTAGAGATGGATAGAAGAGACAATAAGAATAGCCCTACTCTTACTTGTAACAGGAGCTTGCCAAAACTGGTTAAAACCATCTGCACATTTTAACGGTAGAGAGGAGGACCAGTAATTACTAGAAACCCAATGCAAGTACATCACTCAACATATAGGCCCTTCCCAGGTATTCAGGAGATTCATGTTTCTCAAGTGCATATGATGACAGAATCATATCCAAGTATTAGTCCCCAGAAAAAATAATCTCCCCAAATCCAACTGAAACATTCCCTGCCTGGAGAGCAACAGGGCAAAGAGCCGTCTTTCCTCTCTAGGTACGACTGCACTTGGAAGTAGAACAAGCTCTGTCCAGGCATTCCTCACAAGAACTTTGTCAGTACCTATGCTGAAGATATTTCTTCTCAAAAGAATATCTTTTAGTTTGGGCTATAACTTTTTGGGGGAAGGTGAAGGACTATAGGAGTATTTGCCTGCAAGTAGCATTCACCATCATACATGGAAACCTGAAACCCAGCTGTCAGTTGGTACATGATAACAATACTTATCACACTGGAACTAGAAGACTCCTTGTCTCCTCCCTCCTCAAAAGTAGGTAGGTGTATTATGGGACCAACACTACTTAAGGTCACATAACTTGAGACATGAAGTTGTGAGAGCAGAAGAGTGCTGAATTTCCCAGAGGGTATCCATATGCTCACAGTTCCCTAGAAAAAGCAGATTTTAGATGATGCCTAAACTTTACAGTTCAAACTACCATCAGACCATAAAGGCCCAAGAGATCAAAGGAAAAGTAGTATCACTTGCGAGGATCTCACATTTCTTGATTGCTCCTCACAGATGGGCTGTTGTAGTCAGATTCGATCAAATGACAAGAACGCAACTTAGCAGCAGTGCCTTGATGAAGCCGAGCAGAAGAAAGTACACCTGAGCACAGATACCAGCTCAGTTGTT
Organism: Apaloderma vittatum; assembly: GCF_000703405.1. Lineage (NCBI taxonomy): Eukaryota > Metazoa > Chordata > Aves > Trogoniformes > Trogonidae > Apaloderma > Apaloderma vittatum. Next base: position 125,575 of record NW_009696457.1, on the reverse strand, counting down.
TACTCCACTGAAGACTCAGTCTCTGTTCACATCAGAGAATTTTGTGTAGTTTGTTCCTGGCATGTTTCAGGCTCAGCTTATACTGTGAACAGAATTTACTGATAGTGGTCAAAGATGAAAGAGGGAGAGGGGAACAGTTCTCATTCTGCAAGGTCAGGAGTAGCAGGTGCTTAACAGGGAATTAGGATATGAGGAAGAAACACAAGCTTTTATAAGCATAAAACCCTTGTGCACACTGAAGAATTATCAATGGATAATTCCCACTGAAGATAGAAAGGCAAGTAGGAGCTTTCATACCTACTTCTAATCGAGTTGAGGGAGGAAAAAAGAAAAGAAATTACACTTAAGACTCCAGCCCATTCGAGCTTCCTTTCACATACTTTTTTGATTACTGGGAGCCTCCAGTGGCAAACTGTTATGGAGGAAGAGACTGCAAATTTTTTCTGTAATTTCACTTGTATATAGTGGACCCATTGGAAAAAGCTTCCAGAAAGAGATGACTGGTGTTCCCTTTGTTCATAAGGCTTCATGCTATTCTGTAGTTCAGAGTAAGTGGGTTGCTGAGTGTCAGAATTAAGGCCTCATTTCAGCACGTTTGAAGAAGGAAATGAAGGACAGGCAGAAGAGCCAATGCGTGGTCTCAGAGAAATTCCTAGCCTCTTGGCCTCCATTTTAAATTTAATTCTGTTCTAGTCACCAAAAGGAACAGGTATGAAAAAAAAAATATATATAATTATAGTGCTTTCATTAGAGAACTCACTTCTTTCCATGAAGAGTACAAAAACCAGGAATTTCTACAAAGTTTTAGAACATGATTTCACTTCCTCACTGGTCATCTTGGTCAAGCAGTAGAGCTACCACTAACACTAAAATCATCATTACACTGGTCTCATCTCATGCTTGAAATCACGATGGAACAGGTGACCACCAAATAGTAAAGTTGGAAGCAGAAGGATCACACTTCTGAGGATTACGGCCTTTAAAAGAGGTTTTAGACTTTTTCCTGAGGTATAAATGCCTGCCAGGAATTGCACACGCCTGCCAAACAATAGAGGTAAGAAGAGCACCCATGTAAATTTGAGAAGCAACTGCTACACGTAACACCAGGTTAGAAATCTGCCAGCAATACCAAAGCCATACAATGATGGCCTATTAAAAATAAACATAAAAATACAGTGAGCTTTGTTTCCAGAAATGGTAGGAGGGGACTTTGAAGAGGGAACGTCCCAGACATCTACACATAGAAGGTTACTAAAACAACAACAACAAACCAATAACCCAACAACCAGCGGTACCCAGAGTCAAAGAAAAGGAAACACAGCTGAATGACTACAAGAGCCTACAGGAAAGAAGGGGAAAGACTCTTTATTGGGTAGTGTATTGATAAGACAAAGGGTAACAGTTTCAAACTGAAAAAAAGAGAGTAGATTTAGATCAGATATTAAGAAGAAATTCTTTTCTGTGAGAGTGGTGAGGCACTGAAACAGGTAGCTCAGAGAAGTTGTGGATGCCCTCTCCCTGGAAATGTTCAGGGCCAGGCTGGATGGGGCTTTGAGCAACCTGGTCTAGTGCGGTGTGTTCCTGCCCATGGCAGGGGGGTTGGAACTAGATGATCTTTAAGATCCCTTCCAACTCAAACCATTCTATGATTCTATGATCATTCTATGACTTACACCACAAGCTGAGAGGAACTAGAGAAAGGCACTATCTGTAGAGCAGGTGTAAGAGGGCACTATATGCATGGTGGGTAAGAGAAGCATCTTCTGGCTTTCAGGACTCCTCCAAAGCTATAGCACAGTACAAACAAATCCTAACACTTGAGGAAAAATAATTTCTGACTTACAATAAGGACATGAGATACCTAGTTGCAAAGACAGAACTCAGAAGAGAATATCATCAGAAGAGAATTCCATCAAGAATTATAGACATGGGAAACGTCAGCAAACAAATTCACACTGAACTCCAGGAAGCTGGGGAAGCAGGCATGCAAATAATTCACCGAGTAGAACAGGAAAAGTGTAAAAAGATGAAAAAAAAAATAAGGATTTTGCACAAGACACAAGATAAAGAGTTAAACAGAAATGCAACAAGTAGAGAAAAGTCATGACAAAGTTCATAGGAAAGGCTTTGCATATGAAATTAAAACCAATAAATAACAAAAAAATTATACCTATCCTTGCAAACCAAGAGAAAACACATAGCAGCAAGAGAGCAGGCAGTTCCAAAAGATAAAATATTTTATGCATATGACAAAACTAAAAAGAGTGAGAGTAGTTTTATATCACAGACTAGTATCAACACCAAGGACATATCCGTGTGTAGCTGGCACAAAATAGATAACGCAAGTAAATGGCTCCAGAGACAGCAAGGGAGATGAGAATTACATCTTCATCTCTCTGCTAGAAACAGCCACAGAGGTAAAACATAAGATAAAAGAAAAACAATGTGAATCTCTGACTGAGAGCAGAACTACGCTTGGGACCATACGCTTGTTGTTCACCCAAAGATTACAGTGTTACCTGGAGCAGTATGAACATTACAATGCACATCTTTCCATAGAAGGATTAAGTAAATCTAAAGGTTATTTTAGTTTCATAAGCTGTAAAAAATTACTTCTGCAGTATTCAACTCTGCAAACTCTGCTGCAGCAATCCAGTATTCAAAAAGAGCTGGCTCTCTGAAATTATGTTAAAAAGCCATCCTGGTCCTGAAATTCTTCAGTGTGGAAAAAAGGACCTTTCAGCACACACTTCTGCAGCTCCCAGCATCCAGAGATTTCATACCAGGGTATCTTCTGCTAAGGGAGCAATCCCTCAAATGGGAAAAATAATAACAAATCTAAATAAAAATCTGAAAAATAGTTAAACTCACACCATACCTTTGTAATCATTTTCAAGAGTGGGATCTTGTGCATAGAAAGTACTGCTGACAGACAGGTAAGACTTTAAAGTAGGGTCACCGCTAGCACAACTACAAGGGGGAAAAAAGTGATCAAGGGATATATTGCTGGCTTCTGTTAGACAGTCTTGTAACAAAAAAGCACAGCACCTGAATGAGGACGTGAACTGTTAAACCAAACCAGTTTCACATCACTTCAAGGTAACAACTAGGAAAAAAGAAAAAAAAATAAAAAATTGAAAAAGAAATATACGAGGCAAAGTTTATATCAATTCCACTTGCATAGTCAGAACTGCAGAAAAACACCCTTGACATTCAAGAATATTTTGCCTCTGAAGGTAATATGAAAAATATTTCAGTGTTACACACAGCAAGGGAAAAACACTTTGGTTGTATACAACAAAATACTTCTTTTAAAAGTTTCTCAGAAGTATGTGGGAGTCACTCTGAAATAGAAACATTCCTCTGGAGGCTCTAAAGGCACGGTGCATTCCCCAGCAGGGCCGTGACTGCTCAAGTCCTGACAGAGGGCTGTGATGTGCAATGGGGTACCCAGACGAAGCAATAGGTTACAGCCCTGCTGAAACACACAGCAGATTTTTAAGCGTACTAGGAATTGCCTGTTTCACTACAAAAAGCACACAATAATATCATTATCACAGACTATTACCTAGACACCTGGGAACTAAAAAAAAAAACAAAACCAACACCTACCCACCTTTCAGACATTACCTCAATGACCACTGTAATCAAGGCAATGGACCATTTGCTCAGTTCTGAAAATGTGAAGTATTATTATGGTAAACTGGGATTCCTTGTCTTTGTGTGATTTACCCGGAAATGGGAAGTCAGGCATATCACACATCATTGCCATAACACAGAAGTCAGTCAAATGACAAAACTGAATAGCAGTTAAAACTGTTACGGCTATTCAATATGAGAAAGAAAACATGTGGTGGGCCATTCTTAGCTGAAGGAGCTGATAAAATACCGCAACACCGAGTGTAAGGCAGCTCCTGTGTGACAGAAAGACATGTACCCTGCCTTCCGCCGAGCACACATGATGGCTTGCGCAGCGTTGAGTGAGCAAGAACAACTCTCCTAAACACAGCACAAGAAAGGTCAGTTGCTGAAAAGGTTAGGTTACTACTTGCATTAATAGGACAACATAGATCTCATTGGTTGTAACAGGACATTAAACAGCTTGTGTATATAAAGCATTTAACTTATGCTCCTCACAGCGTTTTTGACATAGATCTCTCACAGGAGACAATTTCCTAATGTGTAAGGACTATGGCAGAACAACACATAGCATAGATTATTTTTTTCTGGAAGCACTTGATGAAAACATGAGGAAGTGCAAAGCAAAAGAGAGACTGTGAATGTTAAATTG
>NW_009696457.1:60968-121253 GCF_000703405.1 Apaloderma vittatum | reverse complement strand
TCTTTCCCTTTTAATATTTAATGATGAATAAAATTAAAATGATGAGAAAAAGCTGAAAAGGTGAGAAGAAGAAAATAGTTTTAGGTCAGAAATTAGACTTTATTGAAGCTATTTTACTAGAAGTGCATGATTATTTTTGATCCAAAGCTTCCACAGAGATTAAAATAAAATCAAAAATCCCTTCACTTAAAACTAGATATAACCACCTCTTGATATATACAGCACCTAAGAATTACTGTAAATATACTAACGCTTTATTTACTCACCACCTTGTATAGTCTCACTGAATATCAACCCATGAAAATGTCCAGTGTACTTAATCACTAATTAGAGCAGAAGGTGGATGACGCGATCCCAAGTTCAAGCCTTGGATAGTGCAAAGACATGCCTTCAAGAAATACAAGGATAGGGCTTGCAGAGAGTGAAGGTTCGCAGCCCCAGGCAGTGCAGCACCCTGCCTTCCACTGGCTCCACCACCTGCTCGGGCACTGCAGCAGATGTGGGGGAGCACAAGCCTGCCCTCACCCATGTGCGGTTTTGGTTGCCCACAGGACAATCGTGAAACAGGGTGATGCTTTACAGAAATGCAGATCTGCTATCACATGCCTTTTCCCTCCCTTTTTAGTTGTAAGCTACTAAGCCACAGCAACGTTGTGACTGTATGATTGCTGCAAGAGTATCAGAAAGCACTTTTGAAGTGTCATAATCTGGAATTTAAACCTGTAATACAACTTCATACAACAGACTGCAACACCCCTTTACAGGCAGAAGAGGTTTTCCTTGCACATTTTCAGTCAGGAAGAAATATCTCTTTCAAATGAATTTCAACACAACTAACTTAGAGTAAGATTATTAGTCTAAAGCAAGCAGCAGAGGGGCTGTATTTACAGTCAGATAGATGAAGCCTGACACAGATGGTAACAGCTAGGACATCTGAAATTAAGGATGATACCATGTCCCTAAGCAAAATCCATTATGCACAGGTATGTATCAAGCTGCGGTTGTTTCAGATAAGAGTGACCTTTCTGTCACATGTGCTTTGACACTCAAGCCAAGCAGGCCAAATTAAGGACAAGATACCAGTTTTCACCTTGATTTTTGCCTCTCCTTCTCCATTTCTTTCACTTGCACTACCAAGTATAAAAAGCATATACAATCAAGCATCATCAAGCTTTCAATACTCTGTTCGCCAGGATGCAAGTGGGATTTCATTCGCATTCAGTAGTGCTGTGCAGGGATCAGACTCAATTAAACCACTCACGCCTTTTAGAATTCTCTGTAGCTTCCTCTAAGAGAATTATCACAGTGCAATCAGACCACATCCTCACCAAGAAGGTAGTCCAGAAATAAGAATACGCCATGCTGCGTTTCTAAATTACTGCAAGCAGCTGAGTAAGCAACATATTATCTGAACAGGAAGCCAGCCACGTTTGAAAATACAATTACTTTAATGTTAATGTGTCACTGACCTGGAGTTTACAGTTGCCTTTACAAAATGGAAAATGACCAAAAGTGATACCTAAGAGATGCAGTGGGTGGGAAACTGTCATGTGACTGGTGCTGGGTGCATATGTCTTTGTTTTAATTGTCGCTGATATGTTTTTACATTTTTTTTAAAACTTTGTCGAAACACCAAGTGAAAACACCTTATGCACAAACTTGTTTGATGCTTTGTATTCTCCCCTGCAAAATTTCCCTTGCCCCAATCATTCGTATGCATCAGAAGCAGCTACAGATACTCCAAAGCACGGTTTTAACAAACTGAGATATATATCAAGGACCTGGTTTAAAAGTATTTTAAGATTTAATGCTTCTGCCTCCCTGTGGCAGTCACTGAAATGAGCCTCCCTCAAGAGCTAGTTCAGCTGGAAACACAACTGTCAGCTCTGAAAAACACAGGAGCATTGGCTCTCCGAGAAGACCATCGAAAACAAGCTTACAGTTAACTTTTTAACTGAGTGAGAAACCACAAGAAATTGCAGGACAAAAAGAAGCAAGAAAAAATTCACTGGTAAATTTGCAGAGTTCGCCCCCTCTTCCCATGTCTGTGGCTGTTCGGCAAATTTCTGCTCATTTGCTCCAGCCCGAAGGAAAGCAAAGCTGAGCAGCGTCCCAGCCCTCATCCAGAGGCCTTCACAAGCTGAGCCCAAAGTTCTCCAGCACTTGCTGAATGATGACTTTATCTCACTTATCGTTCATAAATTTTGTGTGGGAGTTGGCTTTGATGGGGAAAGCCCTAAGCTGCTTGAGACTCGACCTGTGCAATGCTTACTTCTCCTTTTGCTATATTGATACAAATACAACATGCAGTGATGATGGATTATCGTCACACTGCAGCAGAAACTGGAAGAGCTGGACTGCCTTACATGCAATAATTATTCTCTATAACCTCACACAGTCTTCACTTTGGGGATACATCCCACAACGTGCATTTAAGTAACAACAGAACAACTGTAGCAATTGAGAATAAAGGTTCAAGTGCGGCCTGTCCTCCTCCAGTCTTGATAATAGCAATCGCGTCAGGAAAAGGTAGAAAAAACATTGCAAGCCTGGAGCTCCAGAGTGGGTAATCCTGTCCTCTGACCCCTACTAAATCGACAGCTTTCAGAGCCAAGAGTTAGATACGCATCATTATGCTGAATACATCTCAATAGACTTTTTTTGTCAAGTCTTGCTTAATCATGTTGAACCTATCCATCCTATCTGCATCCACAACACTGCATGGCAGTGAGCCTCCTGTATTATTTATTCCTTCCACGAGAACAATCTTCCTTTTGTTTTGGTCAGATTGCCAAATCGCTGCCTTGTAGGCTCCTGAGAACTCAAAGAACAGGAGATGAATTCTCTATTAGTTGGGGGTTTTTTTCCACTTAATTGTTATTCTATATATCCCTTAAAACTTTTCTCAGTGCTGTTGAGCTGTAAGCCCGCTCTGCCCAAGCACTTTTTGTTTGCTAGAACTGTACCATCTCACCATTATTCTGCTTTTTCAGATCATTTAGGAATGTGCTAATAATGGGCACAAGACCCAACCCAAATTACACTCCGGTGGCAACTCTTACCTGCTGTAGAAGAAGATAATTTTTCCCTACTCTTTCAACACCTTATCAATCCATAGAATGACCTTTCCTCATTTTATGAGGATTTTGTGAGTTTTTAAATTTGAAAATTGAAGGATTCCAGCCACACTGTTTTAATGTTGAAACTGAAGCACACTGTAGGATCCATATGCTTTTACCTAGGAGTTTGCCATTTCCTTGATAGAGTTAAAACAGATGCTCACCTTCCCTCAGATGATGCCCTCATGTCACTTGTAAATTATACAAGATTTTTTTTAAATCAGCATCTTTGCTGGTTCAAGTTTAATATATGTAACCCCAGCACTTCTGTGGGAGACTGGCATTATATTAGACATCTTCAAGACAAGTAATATACTAAGCTGAAAACACCAAACATCTTTACCTGTGGCTCTTAAACAAACCCAAGCAACAGTTATAGGCTTATGGTATTCAGGGAACAAAACGGACTGGTTCTTGAGAAATATCCTACTAAGGGAAATATAGGAGAAGGATTGAAAGACACAAAACTCATTCTGCAGAGGCTTCTATGCTGTAATGAGGAAAAGTACATAAGGAATTAAAAAAAATAGTACAGCCTGTGAGCCCCTAAAGAAAACCTTTGTCATCGAAGACAAAAAATAATCACTGGAACCTTACACATGACGAACACTGGAACAGTTCTGGCACAAGAGAAATCTCTTAACCGTGACATAAGAACACTCCAGCTCATGGACTTCTCATACCAGTCAAAACACATGGCCTTTTATGAGTTATTTCTCATACTTCTTAATGCAGCTATGTCAACATTTTTACAACCGTTATTGTAGGCAGGATTTCATATTAACACCTGTCCTGCAAAGGCTGGTACAGCTGCTATTGCTTAGTAACTATAACACTTCCAGGTTCTACTTTTAGGAAATAACATCAGAGAAGAAACAAGACTAAAGAGAAGTTAGGAGAAGACCCTGAATTTTGAAAAGATCAAAGTTTAAGATAAAATATGTATCTACTTCAGAATGCAATTCAGTTACTTGAATAACAGACTGAAATCAAACAATGCTAGACTATTCTACTGTGATATAAAAACTTCAGCCTGGTTACTAGAACTCAAAATAGGTAGCCAAAGGGCATGGAAAGCCTTTAATTCTGAAAGGCTGTTTATGTTGGCCTAAATCAGGACTTAATGCTATTTGCACTTAATTTTCCATAGTAACTTTTCTAAAATAAAGTGTTTTGGCACAACATTCCTAGATAAAAATCAATATACAGAAAGTTATACAAACAAACATCAGATGACATCCAGCTCAGATAATGCTTCACAACCCACTGTTTGTCAATATGAAGTAATTTGATAGGAGCACTGTCCTAGTGCACAAGAGAACACGCAACATAAACGACTAAAGCTTGGGGGTAACATGTTTATTTTTCCAAATTGTAAACTTATCCTAGGATTCACACTTCCCCTTAAAGAAGTGCAAGATCTCATGAACAACTCCTGCAATCTCCTCTTGTAGCCAATCCATGCTTTGAATTTTTAGTATCAGATACTAATAGCATGCTTCACTCGGTAAGACAGAGAAACCCCTCTTCAGAAGTTCACAGCATAGTATTGGGAGGTGTACTACATGCTTCAAGGGAGGTAGTTTTGTTGCAGTTTTATCTTCCAAAGGAATGCAAACCGAGCTCACTGGCCTACTGCACAGGGTGTCCTACTACAAGGACTAAGTATTCTTCAGTTTTCTCCTTGTATGGTCTATTTTGAGTGCAACACAGCTAGATTTCCACAGAGACCATAACATCATCTGTTTATGTATTCTGTCAAGTGTTCCCAAGACCTACTTCAATTGTTTTTCTAAGTGTAGGGCCTCTGCTGTAGGTCCTCAAGTGCGTGCAATATTGATCAAAGTCCTGCTCGCCCTTTGTGCGAGATTCAATATATTCCTATCAGATGGACAGAAGCAGAGCTTGATCTTTAGCAGGAGAAGCAAGCACTGTACTGCAGGAGACAATAAAGCTCGATTGTTCTAAGGGGCTTAGAGTTTTGTCTAGTCTTCAGAGTCCTAACTAAATGTCACTGGGAGGACTAACAACATTTTTTTCCCCACACTCCTCACAGTCAACTATGGTTATGGGGGCACACAGAACGATTTTGCTTACTACTTGTACTGCCCACAAATGCAAACCATGACAAGAAACTTTTGAGTTTTGGATGGGTACGCTAGCAACCTGCACACAATATTCTAGTTTTCCCTTCTTAATTTTGCAGCTATCCAAGTAACATTTGCACTTTAACCTGCGCACAAAAAGAGATTCAAATCCATCCCAGGGCACTGAGGGACTGTCATTCATTCCAGTTCAGTTGCTTTCTCCACTTGAGCACCATTCACGCTTAATAACAAAAGAAACCAACAAAACCACTCATTTTGTTAGTCAAGTTCTTACATTGTTGATCACAATTTTGTTTCCACTGAAGCCTATAGTATTTCTGCTTTCACTATTTCACTAGCTTGTTAGCATCTTTTCCTTCATTTTGGAAGGCTTAATTCAAGTTTGTACTTCTGTGCAAGTTTTCCCCTGCCACGTTAATAATTATCTTTCACATTCACTACAGCTGAAACAAGAAATACAGTGGATTTATGACAAAAATCTATGCCAAGCTTATACAGAACTGCATTATCCAGTTCTTTGCCTCCATTATTCCTATTTCAGCTTCTTCCTTAGAAGAGATGAATATTCCATTTAGGCTGGAAGATCAGTGAACTTTGAGGTATTACTCTAAGTAATTTGTAGGCCCTTGGCTTTTTTTAACAATCCTATCCCCAAAAGCTGTGAAACACTGGTGCTTGTTAAACTAATCCCAGTCAAAGCTGATAGCCCACTTCATAGACAGGGTGACAGTCACTCTAGAGAATGGCCTCAGACGTTGGCAGAACTGCAGGGTACTACAGATAATCACCATGCACCTTGGAAACAGCACTCTTCATCAGGATACCAAACTATGGGTAAGATAAGAGTAATGCAAGCTTGGTGAATTTGAGAAAGCTAATGTGTTCCTGCTAAGAACACATTGAGAAATTCTCTAAGAATTTCCCTCTGAAAGCTGGTTGTCAAGATGACACAGGATCTCTAGATACGCTGGGAGAATCATCACCCTGAACCTCACGTTGAATTCAATTGCCAATACAAGTGTCTTATTTTCTTTCTAGCACCACGCCTGTGTTTTAGATAACTGACTCCAACATTTAGCATGAGCCAGTCAGTAACTGATTCACTCTTTATGCAGAATGGCAAAGAAACAAACAAACAAACAAAACACAAACCCAACCCACAAACTGTAATTTCCTGGAAAGTACAGTTTGATTTCAGGTATCAACATAGCTTGATGTATCAAAAAGGAGCACTCATACAAACCAGATCTTAACTCAGTGGGTAATTAATTTGTACCCTGAAACATGAGGACTGGTAATCACCCTGATACAACTGAATCTTACCAGCGTTCAATGACTATTCAAGCTTATGTAGAGCCATGTAGTAGACAGCAGAGCTCAAAGTGCTTAAATAAAAACAGAAATACTAATACCTCTAATTAATGAAAGATTCTTATCCAAAACCAGCTCCAAGATTAGACTAAGAGACTCTTTCTAGAGTCCACATTCAGAAAACAACTCAGTATAAATAGACTGAATTTAAAGACAGACAATATCCATTCCTTGACTTTGAGTTAAACTGAATTATATCTGTTGAGGAACTGCTCCATATGTTCAAGAGGTATTTTCCATCTCCAGCTTTTATGATTCACACATAGATTGCTATTTCATTGCTACGGGGTAAATACATTTTAAATTATACTATATAAAGAAGCTCTAAAGTTGCCATGACAGTTGCAGCAAAATGCCTTGTCGTTTCTCATTACCAAGCATAACCTATCTTTATAACCAAATTAGCTTTTTCAGCTATTCCCCCAAATGTAGCCTGCAGATCTTTTTTTGTTGATCCACCAATTGTTTCTTTCAGATTTGCATGGTTAGTTATCAAACAGGATGATCATCATTTAGATTATTAAAACAATCCATCAGCCAGCTTTGCTCTGTTTCACATGAAAGATAGAAAAGGTGAAAGGTTTTAGAGAAATTCTTCTCAGGACCTTGTTTAGAAAGTTCTGTATCATCAGCCCTGATCTGACCGTCTTCCCTAGACATGTCCCCAACCCAACCCCAGACCTGCCCCTGGACACAGCTCAATGCCAGCTGTTTCTCCTCCAAAGGTTAGCCCTACCCCTCAGCTAATGTTTGCTCTGGAAAGTCATCAGCCCTTTTGTTAGTGCAGCTGATGGTGATTCCAGCCATGGTCTTTTGGTTGTGTTTCCTTTCCAGGTTTAAGGCTTCAGGAGTACAAAAGATGAGAGGCACAAAGAGCAGAGTCCATCAGTTACTTTTAAATAATAGGACAGGGGGGGAAAAAGTCTCCTAAAAATAACTTAAACTCTTCCGCTCCCACCTATCTTCCAATCTTTAAAAACATTGGAACACTGAAGAAAGCTGGGGGGGAGATGGCAGTACGCATGTAGACTGCAACTTGTCATTCTAATTATCTTCTGCATCAAATTGATTGCACTAACCAGAAAGTGGAATTTAAAAACATATCACACAAAAAAAAAGCCCAAAAAACACTCTGTGAACTGTTCATTCCAAGAACAATTAAATCTAAAGTAAGAAGAATCATGATGAACTGCTGACAAGTGTTAAAATATCATCTGCTGGCAGCTTCTTTTTCTTTTAAGAAGATGTCATAGCAAAGTCAAAACCAAGAAGTCTACAAGAGAAGACATCAAATGACACATTTAATAGAACGTGAGGCGAGATGTTCATGTGTAAAATCCTTTGTCAATCTTTGCTATTAGTCAACGCGCACACATCAGGAATATTACAGACAGTGTAATGAAAAGATCCCACTGTACGTGCTGCTTCAAACAATATAATCTGAAGTTTATCTGATGAGATCTGAACCTTGAGAAGAGTCAGGAATAGCATTGCTAGATGCAGTAAGTGGATAGTTTCCTTGAAAGACTCACAGATTTAGAGTTCTGAATTCAATCAGACCAATATAGAATTTTGTTAGAATTCAACTGCGTAGCTGTGTGAACAACAAAACTAATTAGGCCCAATAGTGAATGTACATGTGTCCTGCATCTGATTGACTTTAACTGAATTATTCCTTAAGCTCTGGGGTGAGCTCATCCCTTAACCAGAAAATGTGCACAGGAGAGAAAGTTTAGCCTCATTCTTGAAAAAGCACAGACACCAACAACCACACCTCTTGCCCCATCGTTAGGAAATCTGGAACATCCTTCTCCCCTGTGAATGGCCTGGTGGCTACCAAAGGGTGATCTCATGCTTTGCTTCAGTGCGGCATTGCCAGCCTCTCTCCTCTGCGGTGCTCTCACAATTCACATAGAAACTTCACACCTCTGGCAGGTTCAAGAAACTTGCACCCTTCCCTTGCTTCACCAAATTCAGTCAAAACTGGCCAAGTTATATACGGAGCAGTCAGTATTCACAGATAGAATAGCAATACGCTTCATTGGCTAAGAAAAACAAGCAAGAGTTACAGGAGGAACATTCCAGGAAGTTCTCCAACTGACCCTGCCCAGTTTTGAAGTGAGGTTTCTGAAAGACGTAGGGCAGCTTGCACTGACAATACAAAATGTAAAGCATGGAAAATTTCCACTTTATTGGTTTAAAATTAGTAGAAACCCAATTGGTTTTCAGTCTTGTTAAATCTTACAGAATTCCCCTATCTAGAAAAAAAATAGTTCCAAGTGACAAAATAAGTGCAGCTGACAGACACATTTTTGAAATGTGTCATATCTGTAGAAGTCAGCACAACTGCTGTTATTCCTCCTCATCCCCAGCATGCACACTTCCCTAGGCAAACTCGAGCACACTGAGCACACACTTAGTGTAATACACTCATTTCCTATTTGTCAACGAACATAATTACATAACACGTGAACAGAGTAAAGAAGTTGGCTAGTCTAGAAAAAAAAATTCTATTATGGCAGCTATTTAGAAACTTTGTTTTGAACAAAAGCTTTTCTCCTTGCATACTGATTTTAAGAGTAGCCAGGCTACATATGAAATCTTCTGAACCTCCCCTTAAAAACACCACAAACCATCAATAGTATCTCTTACTTTGAGCAATGATGAAAAAGGGAACCCATTATATTTTCCTCTCGCAGTCATAGAAGAAAAAACAAAATACTGCATCTTACAAGAGCCCTCTTAACGTTTCCATAGCCATTACACTTAAAGTTTCAGCTTCATATACTATTACCAGGAGAAAATTAACATAACTAGTTTGCCAAGACTTAGGCCGTCTTCTGCAAAGTATGTGCTTTCAAGTATTGTAATATTAGACTGACATAGTTGTTGTGCAATGGAAACTAATGCCCAAACCCCACTTCTGGTCAGGAATATATATATCCAACCTCCAGAGCGGTCTAGAGGGAGCAGTTATATAGGTTGCAGAGAACAGTTAACCTGCATTTTGTCATTTACACTAACCCGCAAAACATAAGCTGTGCTTTTAAATATGTTTTAGTTTCTTCCTAAAGATACACAGCTGCCAACATTGGAGGATGAAGACTACTGATGCTATCAGATACACAGCATTTCTCTACAAGCAGCAAGACAAAGAATAGAGTTAGACCTTATCTACTGCTTCCCTCCAGGCACAGGGTCTCATCCTGCTTGCAGCTTAACAAAACAGCTTTACACTCACTTCAGCAGGCTGCTTGGTAATTTTGCCAACACAACAGGTAGCATACTTGGATGAGCAACCTTTGAATAACAGTATCTACATTTATTCACATTCTGCCACTGATCAGAAGAAATCAATTTCCCATTTTCAGTTCCCTTCTTATTTTACTCAAAAACACCTCAGCTTTTCAAAGCTAAGTTGATGTTGTACTTTGTTTGACAACAGATGCAACAGCTCCTGAGTCTCACCTGGCTGAGTTATCATTTTACAATAAAAAACAGCTTACATATCTTGCTGTAGCTATGTATTTAACTGAGTAGTCAACCCTGTGTGCCACACTCTCTTCTTACTACAGGTCTGTTCTGCCCTTACCAATGACCTTGGTGAAGTTGGATTTGTCAGCACAGGCTACAAACTTGCACTGCTCTAAAAAACTGATGCCAGGTTGAGTCTTCCCTTAGGGTGGCTTACCAAAAGCTTCATGCTAGAAGCAGATTTTACTGAGGAAGCATCAAACTCAGAAGTCAAGCAGAGTCTTTAACACTGGGTTTCCAGTTGACTGGAAGAAACCAGCAACCCCTAGCAGAAGAAATGAGCAAGTGCTACAAGAAGTGAGATGCACAAGAAAAAGAGTGTCTATTAGTCAGAGTTGTACTTGACTTGGCTACCTACTACGTGGATCAGTCTTTATTAATAATAGACAAAACAGCTGTAATGTCCATATACTATGGATATAATAAGAACAGCAAACTCTCGAGTACTGACCAGAGATATCCGATTTTTCCAATCCTTCAGCGAACGTAGAAGTGTAATAATTCTTTTACACCTCATGCCTTGCAGCAAGTATTTAACTAGTTAAACTTGCTTCTGCAAGGCACTGCTTCCACCTCAAATTCAATTTTAATGAATTATCTAAGGTAAGTCTAACAGAGGCTTGTTGAAAATCAGTGAATCCATTTGACATGTCAAAAAACCTTCAGGAAATTAATTTTTTTTTCATTCCAGATTTGATTTTATTCCATGTGCTTATCCAAAAAATATTTTAAAACAAATGTAACTAGGATCAAAGTACAATGAGAACCAAGTTCAAAAGTTGTGAAACTATGATGATGTATGGTGTAGAGGTATGTATAGTTCTGAAAAGATATATTATGAAAAGAAAGTATTTAGGGATTTTTATACTCAATTTATTGCAATACTGACAAATTTCCCTCATTAAGTCTGATTAAGCCAACTGAATTTTGCTACAGTTTTTTGGTTATATGCCAAGTGCTAGAAGGCAGTAACATATTTCGGCGGCTTGGGTTGTCTGGCCTGCTTCTGGCAAGTTGCCAGAACTCATTTGACCTTTATAATAAGGTTTAACCCTAATAGTTGGACCAAGTCACTCTCATTTAGATGTGTAGACTGGTGCAGCTCAAACCTAGGTCAACAGTGAAGGAATGTTGTTGCCATTTGACAGCTGTTCAGTGGCTTCTGGGAAAATTGTTGGTGTTCTCAGAACAATTTCTAGTGGACGGGCACTTAACCTAAAGTTTACTGCCACAGTTTGCAGTGCTCAGCGGAAAGGCAAACAGCTGAGTCATCAGGGAGACAGTGACTTTCTCAACACTGACTTTTTTTCAAGTCAGACTTGAGGCACCAAAGGGAAAAAAAAACCAAAGAAGTTTCAAACCAGCCAAATACAGCAATCTTTATAATAGGTATCTTCCACTAGTTTAAAAGAAAAGTCTCTTCACAGGAATGGATCTTCCAAGCCATTCCTAACAAGTTCTCCAGCAGCCTTTGTGTTTAGGTAACATGCCAGGTCCCATAAAGGACACTCACCATTACCCACCTCCCTACTCTAACAAATGATGAATTGCACCCCTAGATCCCTGCCATTTTGGATACAAGCAGGCTGCAACGACCCCAACTGCCACCAGCAGCCATACCTGGAATGGCTTCTTTAAAAACTCTACTCTCATACTGAATTATCAACCACAAGATTCATTTTGACTTCATGCACTGTGAAAGAGACTACTGAACTTACAACTATGTATAACTGTCTGCTTATCAACAAATTACTGCTCCAACACACATACAGGAAGAAGACAAGGGCAAAAACACGGCAAGGAGAAAGCAGACACATATCCCTAAACCCCAGGGAGAAAACAAAAGAGTCAAGTTACATACACTGAAATCTGACCTGGAATTCAATGGAAGAGCTGCCACAGTAAAGCTGGAATATCACCCTTCCTAGCTTCTATCTTCTTCACTAGGATTTCTATCATGTCAGTCATTAAGAATCTGTATTATAAACTAGGACATGAAATGGCACAAGAGTTGGCCTACTTAAAATCTAGATCCTACACTGAATGTTTATCTACATCCACTGTCCTGATTCCTCCAAGAATACTGCCGACCACAGAGTACTAAAATATAGTGCTTATTTCCATGTTTAAAGATATTGTAGAACAAACACATTCTGAGCTTAATTAAGGCCCTGATGCCAAATTCAGCAATGGACAAAGCTTTGACTATCTGCAAGAAAGCAAGAAGGTTGTGGTGCCAACACCAGAAAGCCAGAGCAATAATTCTGTAACAAAGCAGCAGTGGAGCCAGACAGAGAAACATTGTGGAAGTTTAGCAGAGAATCCTCCTGTCCAGCGGCCCATTGGTCACCATTTCACTTTCTGCATTTTTACTTCATTAGCTCATAAACAAATGTCCTGCTAATAGATACAGGGAAGGAAAAGACACTGAAATGCTCTATATTATTTTTAATGGCATGTAAGACATAGCAAATATTCTGCAGGCTCATTTAGCACCTAATACTACAGATGCATTCATATAGCTCTAGAAAATAATATAAGCATCTCTAAAGATACTCCTGCCTACAATCCTTGTGCACGAGACCTGGAATATTGTCACAAAGGTGCCAACCAGCAGTGGGAACCAAAAAGAATTGTTGGACACGACCAGCTCCCTAGTGTGCCCACGAGCAAGAAAAATTAGTGTCTCAGTCATTCAGATGGTAGGTGGGTATTACTGTCTTCTGCTAACATACAGAGTGAATTTACTTGAGACTTGCTTAGGTGGTACCCACTTTGTGCCTCTCATCACCTCTAGGGGCATAAGCATGTTCAGATTGTTGCCCCATTGTTTCTTTTAGGACATTTCACCGATGGTGTTTTGTTCTTTTTTTCAGTGTCTCAACCTTAAGCTGCCACCTGAAACACTGCATTTCTTCCGCTTTTCTACAGAAAAAAAATCAATTTATTTTTGTCTTCATTTTTACATCTACTTTGGCTATACCACCCCAATAGATCCTAGTACTTAGTTCTTGTCATTACTAGTAACGAGTGACTTGTTAGTGTTAAAACTGCTTCCATGGACAGCTGAGCTGCAATACTGAGTGTCTTGTGTCCCACT
The DNA here is from genome assembly GCF_000703405.1 of Apaloderma vittatum. Classification (NCBI taxonomy): domain Eukaryota; kingdom Metazoa; phylum Chordata; class Aves; order Trogoniformes; family Trogonidae; genus Apaloderma; species Apaloderma vittatum. Next base: position 108,021 of record NW_009696457.1, on the reverse strand, counting down.
CTGCCTGTGTACCTATGATTCCCAAGAAGAGACAGACTGTCCCACACACGGATATGCCATGACTATAAGACACTCTGCCTTGGCTGCCAGCCCACTCAGCAAAAGCAGCAGCACGGTAGAAATCAGCTGTCTCATCACGCTTGATAAAGTGCCGCTTTCCCCTCCATTTTCATCAGCACTAAGAGCAGGTTGCACTTCAGAAAGTGCACACACAGTCTTCTGAGTACCAGAGAAGGACTAAGTTCACTTCAGAGCTGGTCACAGAATTGCTGCAGACTTCTTCACACTTCAAGTGATGCCACTAGCTGAGAACAGCAGTGTAGGCAATTTCAGCTCATGAGCATCCATTTGTATGCTCTCCTTGATTACATCCCTCACACCAGTTCAGTGCATCTGAAGGCAGTAGGGTCCAGCACAGCTCCATGGATGCCAGTTCAGAAGCTGAGATTCAGTTTTGGCTTCCCTGTCCACCTCCCAATCCTTTAATTAAATAAATTAATTCCTTGGCTCCAGAAAAGATCAACCTTTTAGACTATTGGCTTCTTATTCCGACATTGAGAAAGTGGAGCGCTTGAAAAAGCTATCTTGAAGCAGGTAGTAATGCCTCCTTCCAGGGCAGTCAGAAGCAACCTCTTAATCAAGTTTTAAAGACACCTGCCCTGCAACAGGACACTTTCCCAGGCTCAAGGGCAGGAAAAAAAAAAAAAAATTCTCTGAACAGCTTCACATCAAAAAAACTCCAAAACCTGAGCACACAAATTCCCCATGTCCATGAGAACGATGAGTTAATAGGAACTTATTAAAAACCTTCCCCAGATAGTGTATTTGAGATAGATAAACATGTTTCAGCTTATGCAATACAAAATATAAGCATGTCTGGGTAGCACAAAGCAAAATAAGTCAGTGAAAAATGTGTTATTTTCAGCGACTCATTGACCCCACCTGCAGAACCTTTTCAAATCTCTCACCCAATGGACCTTCAAACTTCATACAGATAGAGGAAATGAAAAAAGAAAACTTGGGGGAGGGAAGAAGGAAATCAATTTAACTTTTAACATTTCTTACATGCATCAAAGGTCTCTATTAGGTTTCTGTGTGGATTCTAGTAAAATATATGTGAAAAACCTTCACTGCATGAGACTGAAGAAAATGCAGACAATATGAATTTGAACTTTAATCTTTTTCTTTCCTAGAAAGCCATCTTCAAAAAAACCTGTTTAAATAAACTATATATAGATGCTGGCAAGTTGCAAAGCCGCATACAAATCTCTGATCCAATACAAATATTTTGCCACTCGACTCATGAGAGTGCACAGCAGTATTCAAGTCTCCCAAACTGAACCACAGCATGGCTATACATCCTCACAGTTGGTACTGGTATTTGTAATATCCATGAGGCACGTTTATAAGCTTATTAAATCCAAAACACAGAAGACAAAAGCTTACATTAAACAAGGATGAAAAAGAAGAGATTAGAGTGTAAACGACAAAGGAAGATGAGATTAAAATGCGTGGGGTACAACATAGGTAGAGGAAAATTACCATGGGCATGCTTTAATAGGTCACAATAATTTTTTCCTGCAGATGCTGGATAGTCCAGACATACTTTCAGACAACATTCCTGGTAGTTAATCCCTCAACTCTGCTTGTGATTTGACAGGGTTGTAACACTACGAACAATCTTTATTATGTACTTATCTTCCCCTCCCTCCTGAAAAAGGAAATCAAGTGTGTAGAGTATAAAGTGCCTTTCATGTGATTTGTTAGGATGATCTCCTCCTGGCTTTGGAATGTGTCTCCCATTAACATTAACGGGCAACTGCAGACACACAGAAAGAGGGGACCAGTCATTGCTGTTTCAGTCTTACACATATTGGTGATACTCCATGAACTTTTTCTTGCTGGCCGTCTGATCCCCTGGGATAGGGCAAGCAATAACTGCTGAAAAGAATTAACCTTCTGACTGCATATTCTTCATTTTTACTCCTCAACAGTGAAAACAACATGGAAACTTTAACGAGACAAAGGAATATACTTTTATACAGAGAAGAGGCACAAGACTCTCTTGTTTGTGAAAGCAGAATTATTGAGACTGGAAGGACAGTGAAATAAGTAGCTAACAGCCCACAAAGCATTTAGTTACCTTCTTTCCCATCCTAATTTGAACACAACTGAAATTCATAGTTTCACTGGCTTTATTTTCTGAGGCCAAGTCTCAACTTAATGGATATTTACTTTCTTAGCATATTCAAGTCTTTCATTAAAAAAAAAAATAAAAAAATCCAGCATGTCATATCACAGATTTGCTCACCAGGATATACAGAAATTTTTCATAGTGTCAAGGGAGGAGGAGAGGTGTGTGTGTGTGTTGGCTTGGGTTTGTTTTTTTAAGAGGAAGTGAAGGTAGGAAGATGTCAGAAAGCAGCAAAAACAGAAGACTGGGAAAAGCAATGTTAATACAATCAATACATAACAATCACTGAAGAGTTTTCAAAGAGGAAGTTGCTTTGGTTGAAATATATTGTTCTTTGATTACAAAGCAAGCCATGTCCTCGCCTATAGTCAAAAAAATCTTTTGGTTTTGATATAGCAACAAAAATGCTGAATACTATTCAAATTCTTATTAAAAAAAAAAAAATCTTTAACAATAATATGTGTTTCCTGGCTCTCACTGAACAACTTTCAACTGAACAACTTCAGTCTGGACTTATAACAAGTTTTCCTGAAAACAACTTCTTTGTTTTCTGCAATGCAAAAACATGTTGGGGGATGAGGACAGCATGGGAAAACATGACTTCACGCATTGCCAAAGAGCAGCAAGCAAATACACTTCTAGCTTCAGTATGGAGATGCAAAGGACGGAGGGATCCAACCACAACCACCATCCCTGACAACGCAGAGAGGCACCACCGTGTTCAAGGAGTCACAGCTGTGTGGGCCCCTCCATGGGCAGCAACCACATCTACCAGTTTTCCACAGGATATCCTGTGGCAACCTCAGACACCAGCATGACCTAGTTGGGCTAAAGCATGCAGGTAACACTCTCAAATCCTCTCTGAGATTCATTTTAAAAGGAAGCATGTGTCAACCTGAGCTTTGTATCCTTTTTGACAAGGACATATTACCTGATGTGGCTGTGAACTGGACCATCTGCTGTAGGAAGGAGCACCAGAAGTCTTGCTGGCTGTTGTTCTCTGCAAAATAAAAAGACAGACATGTGAAACATTCACCAGCATCTCCATCACACACACAGTCAGCTTCACCAATCGCAACCATTTAACTTCCATAGTAAAAAAACCCTAAACAAAAAACTCCAGAGACCATAAATATAATACAGTAGTATTAAAATCAGAGATGAAAGTTTGCTGAATTTACTACTAATGTTCTGTTCAGCCTTGGACCTCAGGACCTCAATTCTCACCTCAGCTTCTGCATGCCACCTAGACTGTAAATTTAAATGCTGAGCACTAACCTAAACTTCAGCTGCAAAGCATTACCCTTCAGTCAGGTAATTCACATAGATTAAGCAAACATGCTCAATCACCCAGAATCACAGAATGTTAGGGGTTGGAAGGGACCTCAAAAGATCATCTAGCCCACCCCCCCTGCCAGAGCAGGATCACCCACAGTATGTTACACAGGAACACATCCAGGCAGGTTTTGAATGTCTACAGAGAAGGAGACTCCACAACCTCCCTGGGCAGCCTGTGCCAGTGCTCTGTCATCCTCACAGTGAAAAAGCTTTTTCTAATATTTTTGTGGAACCTCCTATGTTCCAGATTGTACCCATTGCTCCTTGTCCTGTCATTGGACGTCACTGAAAAGGGCCTGGCTCCGTCCTCCTGACGCTCCCCCTTGACATATTTATAAACATTAATGAGGTCACCCCTCAGCCTCCTCTTCTCCAAGCTAAGGAGACCCAGCTCCTTCAGCCTTTCATCATAAGGGAGATGTTCCACTCCCTTCATCATCTTTGGGGCTCTGCGCTGGACTCTCTCAAGCAGTTCCCTGTCTCTCTGGAGCTGAGAGGCCCAGAACTGGACACAATATTCCAGATGTGGCCTCACCAGGGCAGAGGAGAGGGGCAGGAGGACCTCTCTCGACCTACTAGCTACTCCCCTTCTAATACACCCCAAGATGCCATTGGCCTTCTTGGCCACGAGGGCACATTGCCGGCTCATGGGCATCCTGCTGTCCACCAGAACCCCCAGGTCCCTTTCTCCTACAATGCTTTCCAGCAGGTCAGATCCCCCTCTAAATTCACATTTTTTCCAGAAAGGTCTCATTAAAGGGAATTGTCTGCCTGCTCTGCAAAGTTGTATCTGTATTTTTCTCTAAGTCATTGTGATGTTTCATTCCATACTTCATACTATTTTTATAGAAGCTGTTCTTACCTCATAGAAAATAAAGTAAAATTGTACTTTCAGAATCACTTCACTCAAAAATGAAACTCAGATATTTTTGGAATGGGTAGTAAAAGAGAACAGATATTTACCAACTTCTTTTTGAAGAAAAAATGCAGTATTTGTAATTTAGCCCTATACTTCCCTCATCCACTTCCCTATATTTGTCTTCTGAAACTCTATCAATAAAGACCATACTACAGGCTTTCATATCCACATATTTCCATATCCACATCATGTGTGTCACATACAGACCTTATAATCAAACTGCTTTTGATACTGCAAAAAAATCAATGCAATAATGTGTCTAGCAGAACAACACCATTTATTTTATTACATATTATCTCAGATTTCAAAATTATTTTGTACCATGCATTTCTATGCTATTTATGCCTAGTTTAGGCTAGAGCCTAGCAGAACACAAAGCTCCTCCAAATCAGCCCCTCATTTACATGAATTTGATGCTTCTAAAATAAACCCAAAACACTACACACCATAGTCAAGAGCCAAATATTTTGCAGGTATGTCAACTACTATTTTGTGTAAGCTTGGGTATTTCAGAAATCTCGTGACAACAAGGCTTTCTGTATTAGGAAAATCAGGCAGATTTGAGTTACCTACTCTTGAGGTCTGAATTCAAACAGGCTTTCCAGACATGAGATACTAATTTATCAGTACATTATGTCACTAGCAGGATGCTAATAGGGGCACAGATTCATATTTGAACCATATGGACATAAATTATACTAAAAAATTGCAAGACAATCCATGTGAGATTTATAACACAATGTACTATACTCTTTGTAAGTATGAAAATAAATAGCTTATGGCTTTTAACACCCAAGGATATAGGACATTTCAGTGCCTATTATAACCACTAGGGCTTACACATCATTACATATTCTAAAGCTGACATATCATTCCCACTAATGAGAAACAGCCACTGCTGTAATTGTGCTTTTGTGTTAGTCTATCAAAAAGCAGTTATTTTACAAATTAAATTATTAGCATTATAGTGCATTTAGGTTCTACTAGACAGCCTTAGGAGGACAAGCATTTTTTTAATAAACAAATATGCCATGTAAGAGAATAACGCTTCCTTTTGATAGAAACTTCAGAACAAGACAAGTTGCACACAATGCCTATTTGAGCTTTATAAAAAATTATTCTTTGTTTCAGAAGAAAAACTGATCAAACTATGAATAACAAGATGAATAATGAGATAGCTGGAGTTTTTCTGGAAGTATCTGGAAGTTCTTTTCCAGCAATATGCCTTTCCACAAGCACCACACACCTTTCTTAATTAATATATAACATATGTCTGCCTTTAGCACTGTCCAGTTAAAATTGTTTATTCCTCCTGTCTAAACATCTAAATAGCAGTCTTTAGTTTCATTAGTTACTCCAACACCTGTTACCTCTTGTAGGCACATTTCATCTACAGCAATCTCTGTTTTGAACTCTTCCACCTCAGTTTCAAGGACATGCCAAAGATACGCCACAGAGAAACAGCACTGCAACATTATAAAGGAACAAGACAGCCCTTTCCAGGCCAGGTGGACAGCAGATGAACACCTCCGAAGACAAAGGCAGAAGATCATTTTTTATTTAACTTCACAAACAAGAAAGGACCAGAGCCTTAGAAGTATTTAGGAGATGACCTCCATCTTCCAATCCAATTAAGAGGTATACACTCAAAAAAAAAAAAAAAGAGAAAAAAAAAGAAAACAGTAGTTGAAAAGGTTTAAGATCAACATTTACTTCCCCTACCTCCAGGCTTTTTTTTTTTCTCCTCCATTCACAGATGAATGAATAGGATCACTTGCAAGTTCCAAGGCAGTCAAACTACTAGGTTATAGAGCAAAGGCTTACACTAGTCACACACAAACGTTTCTGTATCAGATCATCTGGAGTATATTCTGAAAGATCAGGAAAATACTTCCATCTGAGCTTCTCTCCAACTTCTAATGAAGTTGGAGAAGAAACTCGAAGGCTAGAGCACATCCCCTACTTGCCTCAGCAGTTAACTATTTGAGGCAGGTGCCTTAAAAGAAAACATGTATGAACAAATCTAAACACACACACTCTCACCTCTATTTCAGGGCAACCAGTAGAAACTGGACAACCACCTACCTCTAGAAGCATGACCCTTTACACCCAGCACCCAAGATCAGAAGCTGCACCACATTGCTGGAAGAACAGCTTTTACACGCAGGTTGTGCTGCAAGAAGACCTCAAGGTGCTGTGTTTTCACTTAGTATTTTGCCAGGGAGAACACGGGCAGCACCCAGCCCCTTAAGCCACACCTCTTTCTTTAGTTAAAATCACCTTCGTTATCACTCGTCCTTTTGAGAAAGAGGCAGCACATACACAGAACGTTTCAGGAGTCTCCCTTACACAGAACATTTGAGGTATCTCCCTGCAGCACAACTAGCACAAGCCCTGGACATAAAGTCTCCCTCCAGTCTCGCAGAGCTCCCAGGCAGCACCACATGAAACATCTCAGTCACGCAGCTCTCAACTCTCCCAAGACCTCCAGCACCACCCCACCCCTCCCACAGCTAATTTCATATCCGACTCTCCTACCTTCCCAGCTCCTTTCCGCTCCTGCAAGCTGCATCTCAGTCACGTGTAGGCACAAAACCCCTCTCCTCAACTATTAAAAAGTAATTAGGATTGACTGCTCTAATTACCTGCTTGTCCAAGTTATTCCTTATGTCCTTGCCCGTCCTCCTCTTTCCCCCCACCTGTGAAGAGAGGTTCAACTTACACAGCTGCAGGCGACCACCAGTCACTTTGAAAGACCAGTGAACTTTTGCTGAAAACTTTAGAAAGGTAGAACAATTTTCATAGCAGGACAGGCAGGGTTTTTGATATCCAAGATGGAAGTTACAGGGAAAAAAAGCAGAGAGGAAAGCTAGTGGTCTGTACGCTGCTGCCCAGACAAGTCAGTAGGAGAGGAGAAAATCTGACGCAGGTTCAGGTGCAACGTGTGCTTTGAGCACACAGCTGGCCCCAAGCCTGAATGTGAGGAATGCTGATGAAACATCAGACTGCCTCCAGATCCCAGTGAGAGCAGGGAAAATGTACTTTTCATAGCAATAAAGTGGCACAGACAAAAAAGCAAATTAAGCAGTGTATGTGCAAAGCTGCTGCTTAATACACAGTTTGCAGAAAAGCTGTTTTCTCAGAAGATTCCTGCTACTGAACACAGTAGATAACACAGCAAGGAGCCAGAAACAAACTTTTAGGAGAACACATTGAAATCTCAGTATGGCTCAACAGGAGAGCTCTTGAAAAGATATGTTACTATTTCATTCCTGGGCTAAAGCTAGCAATGATTATTAGCATACAACACAAGCCAAGCTCATATATAATCCATAAATAATATCTCATTCACTCAAGGAGAGCTTTGGTGTAAGGCCACACTTCAAAATTAGGAAATAAAAGCAGAGTGCAAAGAAAAAGTTACAAGTGTTGTTACTCTGACAATTATTTCTAAAAGCAGAAAGGAGTATATAGTCTGATAACGAAGGGAAAGTTTATGACTTGTTCTACAGCCAAATAAACTTAGAAAGCCTTCTAATGGGCATGGCAGTTCATCCCATTAGCTTGGAAAAGTATCTTAAGATGGGATGAATTACTCTCTGGAAGTACCTGTCTCTCTCCATCCGCTCACTGGGGAGAGAGGCTAAGCAGCCGGTTTAATTAAGACATCTAACTTTGGATGGCTAATGTTAGGTGAAATTAAATCTACCCACACTCCCTGTTCTTCTTCCTACCAAGGGACCTAGGCAATTCGTCCTCTTCTAGGGGTTGAAGGGATATTATGGAAACAAATTTGCTATATAATCGGGGTGCTTCTGAACTCTTACAGAACTGTGCTAACCTTTTAAATGTGACTTGCTGCCAAAGATGTAAAGTATTGTCTTGACTTTCAGGACTTTTTGACTAGGCAGGAAAAAAAGATTTTTATGTACAGAGAAAATCTAATATGAAAGTAAGTAGAAGATAATACTAAACATGTAATCATACCAAAACCATAATCTTTTCAGAAATAAAACTACTTATTCCTGTAGTTCTTTGAGAACAGTTATAGTTACATGATACACTACACATTCCTGGGCTCTTCAATTTCCTGGCCTAAAATCTTGCTGACATTCAGCAGGTATCTTGCTTATCGGTTTTACTGTAGATATTACTTGTTTAAAGATTATAGAGTCCAGCTGTTTCTGAGAAGGTTGACATCAAACCTGGGATATATTTTGCACTCTGCAATACTTAGATTACTTTTTTTCTATTATTTGCTATGGAATTTCCATGATTTTTCCTTCAATTCAAAAATTCATTTCTGAGCAAAGTAAAAGTGACATCTGACAACACTGTAAGATGTTAAAGTACTGAAGTTCTTTCTTTGAAGTTTGCTTTTTTTTTTCCATGGAGTTTTGTACATCTGTGACTATTGCAAAGAGGAACGAGCAATACTGTGTTAAAAAGGAACAATAGTCAATGGCTGCTTATTGACAGACACAGGCTTTTGGGTTCACTTGTTTATTTTATTTTATTTCACAGCAGGAGTTTATGAAGAGAAACACAAGTGAAAAAGAAAGTTTTAACCTTTCATATTATAAAGGGCTATAACGTCCTTTACGACTTTCTAGAAACAACTACTGTGTGAAGTCCTTTTGCCATTAATCGTAATAGACTTGGAGGGGGATTTGGGGGAAGGGGGGCTGGTTTTGAAGTTTTGAGTTTTATTTCTTGTTACTTATTGAGCTTATTCCACAACAATGCAGTATAGAGAATGACAAGTTATTAATTTCTATATACAAGTTAAATAGAAAAACTGACAACTTATCTGATTCTATCTGATCAAAAATAGTGCTTAGAGGAATTATGGAGTCTGAAAACGGAACCAGCAATACCTCCTGAAACAACATACACTTCATAGACTTCATGCCTACCTATCAATCCACCCCTCTGGTGTCTGGCTCCAGACACCCTTAAGTCTTTCTGATTCTCTGTGTGAGGTAAGACCTCACACACTTGATGGTACTAAATCCTGCACAGCTTCTTCCTCACAAACAGCATCTCAGCAGATCCAAGGAGTAAGCTGGGTGGAAGGGGTCTTTTTGTGCCTCCAGTATGGTGTCACACCCAGCTCCATGGGGAGACAACCTCCACTAAAGCGAGTTCATTACAGATGTGTTGCTCGCCCATGAAGCCATTTTCAGTCCTGTGCCAATAAATACACGTGATTCCTTGCTCCCTTCAAAAATTCGTCTCACTTTTCAACAATACCAGTACTGTGCTGGAAATTCACAGCAAGTGCTGCTCGGGACATAAGACAAAACAAACTGCAAATACTTCAAAGATCCAGGGTTTCTTCAGTACCATACAAGTAGAATTAATTATCAGATTCTCATTCCTCACAGTTAAAAATCCTCCAGAACTGCCTGGAAAACTACTTGCTTTGTAGTGAGACTAGTACCACGAAATCCCAGAGACATGGATTTATTTTTTTTTTGTCTGAAAAATGAAGACAGAAAAGGTTGGTAATTAGATTAATAACAGGAACATCATTTCACTACAGCTATGCAGCAGTTTTTACCACTCGATGGTGAGCATTGCTGGTCATGGGGTTAGGACACAAAATGAAATGTAGCGGTGTGGACAGCAGTGGAATGACGGTACGTGGCATGACAGTATGGTCTTCTCTTCCATGCAAAGGGCACATGATGCATTCTTCAGCTAGCCTGGCACCTGACTGAATAGCATATGTCAAAGTGACACCATTGTTTTGCAGTGATGAGATGGTGCAGGGGAATCATCAGGTATGTTGTCCCATAAAAGTGTAAAATCAAGAAGAAAGCATTAAAAAAGCAGCAGATCAGGACAGAGTGGTCAGGACATAAAATGTAATAGAATCATGAGAGGTAAAGTTTGTAAGTAAGTTGTAAATGAAATATATTTATAAGTTGTGTAGGAAAAAGTGTGCAGTGAGAAAACAAAATTTCCTTAAGATTACTGCACAATGTCATCAGGGATTAGTTCCTCTAGCTTACAGAAATCAATGTTATGACAGGAAAAGACAGAGCAGAAGAGATATTGACTGAGCTGTCAACCATAGGAGTACATCTCTCTGAACCTGTGGGTTTGGGCTTTGATGAAGCAAATGCATTCAGCAGACGTTTTTATAGGAGCTCTGGCACTCACTCAACGTACTCACTTGCATTCTATATCCACTGTCTCCTCTTGGTTATCAACACAGTGACGCAGAATTTTTGAGGTGAAATTGCCAGAAGTAGTGTAATTCATCAATTACTCATCACAAGAAATGGGTTCTTGACAGCTGAGCAATTTGACATGGGCTCTGAACCACGGTGTAGGGCTTGTCATGACACTGTGATCTCCCCCTCTTTTTCTCTTTGTCCACTCCTGTTCAACAATTTAATATAGCTATTTTGGCACCCTCGAAGGAAAAAATGCTGGGCAAAGCCAGGGATGAAAATATCCTCTCTTCAGAAACTCCCTTTACACTTACCAACCAGGAGTTTGTGTTAAACAAAAAAGAACTTCACTTCATAACCTCCCATAGCCTACTTGATTGTTAAAACTGATAATGAATGTATTTGAAATTTCAAGGTGTATCTTTAAATGGGGATGAAGTCCCCAAGCCTTCTGTATGTCACAAACCAAGTAAAAGCTGATATTAGAGATTGCACTACCCATCTCACAACAGATCTACCTTAGCAGAACTGGCTGGTCAAGTTTCAGCCAACAATACTGTAGCCATTAATTCCTTCTCCATTCCCATTTGATGTGGACAAAAAAGTGCAGTGTACTTGAGCCACAAACAAGCTGAACCACTGTTACTGTTAGGGGAAAGCAACAACTTCTTTCTTTGGAATTTTAATATGGTGAAAGAACTTCTCATCTCTGTGAGGATGCTACATACACCATGAATTGCTGTGCAATCAGCACTTTCTCCCAAAGCCAGAGAGTTTGAAGATAAGCTGCAGAGAGATTGAGGATCAACCTTGAAGTCTTTCAGATGGAGTTGACATAAAGCTGGCATTCTTATTCCATAAAATGTACAATTAAGAAATTGTAAGAATGTCACAAGACTTGGAAACATGCAATAAGATAAAGAAGAGAAATCATCTCAGCTTGAGTGACAAAAAAGAAAAATGAGAATATGGAAACATTCAATGCTTCGAGATCAAGAACTCTCAAGCACTACAGAGAAGGTAGGGGAGCACATCACATCCATAGGAGAGATAATATTGCCAGAAAATGGAATTTTAAAAGTTAGCGGCTGCTTCTGGGAAAAAAAGAATACAAGGTAGGAAGTAAGGATAGCATTATGTTGGGTGACGTCGTATTATCAGTAAACAGTAATTTTAAACAATCAGTCAGAGAACACAACAGTACTGATACTAGCAGGGTGTCTATTCCTATTGAAAGAATGAGAATGAAATGTAAGAAGCGTTATTGGAAGAACTTGGAGCATATGACTTCTTTTATGTCCTTTGGACTCTCACCACTTTCCTGAGTAAATGAAATGCTGGGGCACAAGCAGGTATAGGAAACTAACCATAAAAAAAGACAGTCTTGGTTACGACAGTGCAATGGGATTAGTTTTGTGAGACTGAAAGATGTGACTTTCCTCAGAGGTTTGCACAGGTCTGCAAAAATGGAATTGACAAGTGTAGGTTCATTTGAAACAAAGGAATAACACCAGGAACGTAGAACTTCATTGTAGTGAGAGCTGTTCTCTTCCAGCAGCTATTCTGAGAAAGATACCTCTCTCATTAAAAAGCAGGCAAGAAATATGAAGAGTGACCCAGAATTCTAGAGCAACGTCAGGTCTCAGGTGTTAAAAGTTAATGAAGTGACCACACAGAAGACTGACCGTGAGTAGGAGACCTTCAGAGACACACGACAGAGAGTATTAAAAACAAGAGGAACAAATACAAAAACAACGAATGCTTTCATAAACGTGTGGGGGAAAACTTTCCTTCTTTTATTCACCAAAGATAGTAAGAATTCAGAATTATGCTTACACTGAAAATTATAATACAGCCAGAACCGAGAAGAACCTTGATAAGACAATGCAAAAGACAATAATACAGAAATTGAAGTAAAAGATGGTACACAGTAGATGTACTACTGAGAATATTTTACATGTATTTCAGTACTGGGAGGCAAGGACATGAGTCATAATGGTTCAGGAAAGTGCAAAAATAAAAATGTTTATCTTCAAACAATGCAATCACAGAAAGGTGGATGAGATACTCTAATGATGTCTTTAATGTTGAGAGATAAAAGTGAAAAACAAAAGGCTATCTTCTAGATAAATGAGTCATTCTAAGAAGAATTAATTTTTTTAAGTATTCAAAAGGCAGTTAGGCATACAGGAAAAATGCTGATAATTGGTGCTAAATCAGTAAGACAAGGACGCAATAAGCTTAGACAAATTTTTTACAACCTCATTTTGAAAACATTCCCAAGGATTGGAAAGAGAAAGTCAAATTTCCAAATTGGAAATGTAAGAATTATTTGTACATTTCTTCTCATTACCACCTCAAAAATCCATTCTCCGTACCTTTCACAGACACATAGTCATTAAACAGAGGAAACAGTGAGAGACAGAGAGTATTGGTGTCTGGCAAAGAGCATGATGTTCCCTCCCAAGATTAGTTACAAAAAATGAAAACAAGCAATCAATTTCAGTTAGATGTTGTCTCAAGAGAAAATGCTGATATAAACACAATTAAGGTGTAATTTCTTCAGGATTTAGGAAGAATATGCTAGTGGATCTCTGGTCTGCAGGGGGAGGATTTGATATCTTTTAGAAGACCGTAGGCACAAGTGCGTAACTGTTTGCCTGATGTGTAGAAACTGAGTGTTTTCTAAGCAGGGAGGCAACGAAATTTCTGTTTGGTTTCACAGCACTCAGTGCTAAGGCGAGAAGAGGAAGAAGCTCCGTGCTTTTCAGAGTGGTCCAGATATCAGGAAAGTCTAGGGTTGAAAGGAAAGAAAGCAATCTGTCTCGACTTCTATCCAAGTGACTGCTGGAGGAAAGACAAGGTAGGAAGAACAGGGTGTTTTCAGCTCAATGACTAGAGCAAGAAAAATTCAAGGAAGATAAAACCAGGTAAAGAACTGTGGAATGGTAAGATTTTGAGCAAGCCTTTCAGCAGGCAACACGAGGTTGCAGTGAGTCTAGTAGCTTAAACACCTGGCACCATAAAATACCAGTCAAAGTTTGTGGGAGGAAGAAATACCATTATTTCCTACTTTCACCCTAGTGACAATGGGGAAATTTCATGTTTTCCTAAAAAAAGCCTCAAAAGCCACCCAGCTAAAAAAAAGGGATCATTTGAGTAGGTTAGCACTGATACTGCCCGATCATCTGAGGCAAGGGGCTGACAAACTGAAGGGGTGACGTTGTACCTGCGGGTTGACTGTCATCAGCACTAGCAAAACGTAACTCGCATGGGCGACGGCCGCTGTGACTGTGAACCGGTACAAGGTTTACTACCTGTCAACCACCACAGCAAACGTGCTGGGCTCCTGGGCACATAAAGTACTCTAATTTTGTGGCAGATATTTCTACCGAGAACTACTGAGAATGCAGTTAGCTGATTGTTTTGCACAGGATCCACACTGCCCCTTTTCTCACTCACGCAGTACGTTGGACGTGATTTTTGGAGATTCTAGTAATCAGACAATACTCTATCGCAGACAGCATGCTTGTTTTTCCAAAGGCCGTGAAATGCTACACTTATTGTTTCCACCTGCCTTCCTCTTCTCCCAGTACTAGCCTTTAGGTTCTCCTCCTTGCTCGAAACACCTGTGCCCGCTCCTTGCGCTCAGCTTGCGCTCCTTCTGCCCCAGGCCTATCTCGCAATGTAAATTCCAACGCCACCGAAGGTGAGACGTTCAGATTTGGCTGCCAGTGGAGGAGGGAGGATGCTACACAGTGGCTAGAGTAGCAATAACTGCGAAAATACATCATTCCAGCTTCTTCAGCTGCCTATCCCCGCACTGTGATCAAGGCACGCCACGGCAATAAATTCTTCTAAGAGCTCTTAAATCTATCACACTAATTGCTAAATGTGGAGTAGACATTCATCTCTCCTGGTAACACTGCAATGCATGAATTTGCTGTAAGATTTTAAATTTTTTTATGTTTCCTTAGGATCAAAGCATAAAATGAAAGAAAAAGTACTACTTTCAGGCTAATGCTTCTTTTTTTAAGCCTGGAGAAGAGTTTAGGATGGAAAACATGCAACGCAAGGAGAACTGTCAACAAAAAGGGGCAGATATTTTCCTGCTCTACTCACATGAATTCCTAGCACTTAACACACTTATTTCTAGACTGTCAAATAAACAACACCCATATTTCAGAAATTTCCTAATAACATTCTCTTTAAATTTCTTTCTAGAGATTTTGCAGGGTGTCTCCTTTCATCTATCACAAAGAGTAAGTAAAATTGGACTGTATTTTAGCAGAGAGGCCAAATATTTAAAATAATACTATTCTTTGGAACTGATCAATAAATATATGTGGAAAGAGACTTCAAGGAAAAGAAAGGCAATAATGAGAGGCAAACTTGAGATTGTGAGCATGTCCTTTTTCAGTTTGTTCAGTGTACAGTAACCTTGCCAAATTAAGAAAATTCCAAGTGCATTAGGAAAGGCTGCCCTCTTCAGACAAACTTAATAAAAGGTACCCAGAAGGAGTTCTAAGGGTCTTGAAGTTAAAATGTGGTGAAATGAGCTGTGCAGTGCATTATCAACATAATATCAACTTTTTTCTGCTTAGTAACAATTTGCTACTACATGAAGAAAAGTGCTTCTTGTCATTAGCTACATATTAATGTGTGTTTGTTTAGACTCACTACAGATCCATTTATACATTTTCTTTAAAGTTGTTAAAACTTTCATTCATATGCTGAAATACAGAGATGTAATTACTTAAGAACATTCCTGAGTAGACCTTTCCTTATACTGTCATATGGAAAAACAACCTATTTTGCAGTGCTGAATTTCTATCACATGGAATTTTCGTGGAACACAATTAACTTGTTTCTGTCCTATAACAAAACTTGGGGCCCTTGATCTCCTTAATGATCCCAAATAGTGACTGGAAAAATGTTTTGTCATCAATATTTTATATTCGATCACTATTTTTAATTTCTTTTCCTTAAATCTTTCATGAACAACTATTAAACCGAGCTTACTTAGCCAGAAAGTTACTTTTCCTCACTGTTGGTCATCTGTCTTCACAGGTGAAATTGAGGATTTTTATCTTGTAACACACCAGGTGGCAAAATAGAAGGTCACTGTGTATTTTCCTGGTGAACATGAATGAATTTTCATAAGGAAGATGACCTGTATGAAGAAAATAACTCTATCTGTGTTTACTACTGTAAATACTAGTCTCAGATTTACTGGGGAAGGTGAGGCGGACATAAATAATTTTAGTGGTATTTTACTTTGAAAACCAAAAGGTGTATCATGGAATCTGCCAAGGAGAACCAAAACCACAGATTATGCTCCACAATACCAAACCTGATACTTACTTATCAAAATTTTTCAAGACCTTTAACAGGACCTGGGACTGTACTAAGCAAACTTTTTAAAGCAGTCCTTGACTGTCAGCACAGCCCCCTGAAGTTGCTCCAGAACAGGGAGCAGAGATGATGCTAGTACAAGAGGAAGTATCACTAGTGACAGCGAGATACAAGGGATTTAACTGCCAGCTTGATGGAAGCCTCTCCACCCATCTTTTAGACAAGGTCTTTTTTCTAGGTTTTTCAGAAAAGCCTCCAATGCCATGTTGTCTCAGGTGAACACGCCTAACTGCCCAACAGGATTGTGACCTGAGATGTGGCTCTTTTCCATTGCAAAACACTTTTTTTTTTGTCTCAAAGCACTTCCCCTAAGCAGGATAAATGCAGTTCATTCTATATTCTGCTACAAAATTTGAATTGAGTTTGCTGCCTCATTCACCACATCACAGAGGTTTTCTGGACAACAGGTAATATCTTCTCTAAATCTCCCTTTCCACACAAAGTCTCCTGAGCCTGTGATACAGACAGCATTTCTCAGTTCACTTTAAAAAAAATTTCACACTCTTAATTTTAACCATTTCAGAAAGTCCCTCTGAAGGCTTCTCCCCCTTTTTTTTTGCCTTTCTTAAATAGGATTCCATTTAAGATGTACTTTAAATTAAGCATTACTTAAATGCTTTGTTGAACTGGGGCCTGAAATGGGACTTTAATTTCCTTAACAACTCTCAATATACCATTACTAGAATAAATGCAGAAAAATCAGACTATCTGAAAAAAATGCGCCTCTAGGGCACAAGTACAAGGAAATTATGGGGAAGTTAAATAATGCCAAACTATAAATCTCATATCTACCAACACTTATCCATCTGCCTTACCAGTATGCTAAGGAACAGGTCTTGTTTAAAGACTGAAATGTTAGAGCTGGAAATGAATACTTGCCTTTTAGTCCCCTCCTATACTATGGTATTCAGTTTCATGTATAATTGATGGGCTGAAATTTTAAGATAGATAGAGTAAATAAATTATGAGTATTCAAAATATCGCCCTTTTGCCAGTAAAACCCTGTTATTCCTCACACTGACTCAACCACCTCTTGTGCTGCTATCTTCATTTGCAAGAGCAGTATTTTCTGTGATTTTGTTGTGTACGTTTACTAAAAAGATTTTGACGGAGAACATAACTATGATTTTGTAATAATCAAAATGCAGTATAGATTTGTTTGGGTATTTTTCCTTCATTCAGTTGAGACAGTGTAAGAGAAAAGCATATTAGTCGAATGCCAGCATTTTATATGCTATTGCTAGTTCTTGCACAATAGAATTCCTGAGAACTGTGCTGTAATTCTTTCCTGCAGTGAAACACAGGGGTGTCCACATTGGCATTCTTGAATTTTCTTACGCTATTAAATTATAAGACTGCTTGTGCTATGAAGAGAGATTGGGTTGTGAATTTTCTGAAGTGACAGATTCTGTTATATAAACCACTAGTGAGGCTGGGAACACCATTCAACATTTTCAGCTTTGGAATTAATTTTATTCTCATTCTTCCCATGAGGAAATTAAAAATGTTCACAATTTTACTGGTAAGGAGTGCAGTTTCCATGACAAAGTCACATCCCTGGGAAAACCCCAAAGTACTTGTTCCAGTCGTGGGAGGAGAGAGCCGTAGGTGTGTAGAGGTACAGTTCTGTCCTGCCAGCTGTGCACCTGTTGTGAGTTACTGAGAAACTCAAACAAGGACTCCGAAATGAAAAGACTGCCGTACAAGAGAGCCGCAGCATAATTCTTGCAGAAGACAAGGCTAACTGACTGGGAAAGATAAGAGAGTAAATAATTTTTGTGGAATGTACTGCAAGGCCTTCATTTTTTTTGGTAAAAATACTAGTCTTGTCTCTCATTACATGCAAATTTTTCTATTCTTTTAGACCCAGGCTGGTATGTCCACTGTCCTTTCAGAATTACAGATGTGGCACCAAAACTAAACCGTGAAGTAACTGTCTGAGACAACACACAAAAGTTAATATCATGTTCTTATACAAATTAATTCTTTTAGTGACAATTCCTAATTGCAGCCTACAGAGTCCATTCAGGACTTCATAAAGTAAATAACTTGAGCAGGAAGAACTCTTCTACAAATACCTACTTTCACTAAAAAGAAATTTTTAAGCTTTTAATTTCCTTAACAACTCTCAATACACTACTACTAGAATAAATGTAAAAAGATTTCTTACTGAACAGGTAAATGAACACATGGAAATTTTTTAATAGAGAAAGAACACAAGAAATAAAATTTCATATTTAAACATTAGAGGATGACAGCATAAATATAGGGATGAGACAAGATTGCTGATTTTTCCTTAAATAAAAACAAAAAAGCAACCTGTGTCCCAAGCACTGGATGATAAATTCACTGGAGGAAATACAGATTGATTTCACCTCTTTCTAAGCAAAAGTCATCAAGAACGTAGCAAACACTATCATTACAAAATCTGCAAACTTCACAGTCCTCTCAGGTACTTACCTTCAGACTTCTAACTAGAAAACAAAAACCCCAAAACCCAAACCTCTCAAATAACATGGTTATGTAACCTCGTGACCTCTGTTCAGAACTACCTTAGATTTTACCCCTCAAAAATAGAAATATATAAAAATTGATGCTTCAGAGTGTATTTTCAGGTCTCTTGAACTATTCCGGGCAGAAACTCCCTAGGCATACACCAGGTGATTTCTAACACCTTCTTGTCACATCAGAGACAAGTGGCGAACCCAGGCTGACCATGAGGCTCACCCATGTGCAAAAGCCAAGGCAATTTTCGCATCGCTTGACCTCTCTGTAAGCATCAGCATGGCCATTCACAAAATGGTCACAGCCTGCTTTCAACACCCAAACACTTCAGAAGGTGGAGTATGAAACTTTTCACAACCTTCAATGGAAGCTCCAGTCAGCAGTTACAACTCCTGAGTAAGACAAGCAGATCAAAACACCTCAGCACTAGACTTCAGGAAGTCAGGCGTGTGGAAGCGAAAAGCTCACCCTCATAGACCCAGACTTTAAGTTTTCTGGAATGTCGCAGTGAAAGCTGAAACGCGGAGAAAAAGCAGTTCTTCCTGGGATGTGTCACAGAAAATGTGTGCTCTTGGGGAAAAAAAAAAAAAAATAAAAACCAAGCAGGAAAGTGAGCTGATAGTCATTAAAAATGGAAGAAATTGCTCAACACAGTTTTACCCTAGTTAAAGATGGTGTAAAATCATTGAAGTAGTCAGGAGTGGTGCGAGGAGAGGTTAATTTAAAGTTTAATCTGCCTATTCAGACTGCGGGCAGAAATGCCACAATCCAACCTACGCAACCTGCTGAGGTTCAACTAAAAAAAATCATCAAACAAGGGCAGAGATCCAGCGGAGGCCCAGCGAGTCCTTCACCAGGTATACAGAAGAATACACCAGCGGTGTATTAAGCCAAGTCCTGTGTCAGGATACTAGCCACTTGGCTAGCAGAAATATAATCCGCAGTTGAAGCAGGCCAGCTTTCTCTATGACACAGGAGTTGTATCCAGTATGATGTGTATACACTGGCTGCATTAATAAGTTTAACATCAGGACTTCTAAATTCTCATTTTAGCCAGTGGGTGGTAGGGTACACTTTACTGGGCGACAATTCTGGCCAGTGCAGCTTACGTCAGCTCCCTTGGAGGAGCAGCCACTTCTCTTCCAGCTGCGTGATGCTGGTCTGATGTCAGATTTTGCAACACCCCTTAGGTACGCCGGCACAAGATCGTTGTACAGGCTGGGACTGTACTCGCAGACATGGATACTGGCAAAACAGTCCCTGCACTCACATTTGGCCTGTGTCCTTGTACCTTCAAGCTGGGATTTTCAAAGGAGTTTGAATTTCACTGGTAGATGAACACATAATACCTCTTCATGCCTTTGAAGAGGCCAGTCTGAAGCTGTAATGAGCCCGCAAATAGCGATTAGCATTTAAAGTGGCACCCTCCATAATAAAACCTCTGTGAGCCAGATTCTAGTTTTCTGGAAGTGAAAGACACTATTCACATTTACCTCTCAGGAGCCTAATTCTGGTCTTGTACCACTAAATGAGAGGTTGCAAGGTATCAGCTCCAGCGAATTGCTCCTAAGCTCTTCAGGTAAGATTTAATTCTTGGCATTTCATTTGCAAGTTTTCTGGAGGCTGTAGTTTCTGCTCCCTGCTCTGTTCCCCTTCCAGCCCTGAAGAGCAGTACCTGTTGCCAGCCAGGCTGCAGGAGGCTGGAGTAATACCCTCCGAGACCAAAGACTTGCACCTCCTCGCCAGTGGGTGTGAATAATCGTCTCCAAAGCCTGACTTGCCCGATTATGCCCCAAAATTCTGCTCCCCACATTTGGAGCCTGAAGGAGTTATGGGGCTGTGAGGGTCTTTGTGGTGTGCTTTCCACCTCTCCTACCTGCTGAGACCAAGTCCCCCAGTAGCCACTTACAGTTCAGCACAGTCTTCAGGAAAGTGTTTCACTGATAAATGTTGTACGGGGCTGGTTAAAAGCACGCAGGAAGGGTTTACCATAACCTCAAACTGAAGCTTAGTGAAACCAAAATAACAAATGAACAAACCTGCAGACGGGTAAAAATATCTGAACCCACAAGTGGGGAACCGTTCAAATAACAGTAAAGCTTTCATTCCTAGTTGCTTCTGCGGAAGTAGGTGTTAAGCAGAAATGCCTCATGGAAACAAATCTAACCTGGGCAGGCTTGCTCGGGAGAGTAAATAGAAAAGTCTCTTGATGCCCACGTAAATGCCACTACCTCTCTTTCTACCTTGTGCTGCAGCCCACATAAGGACGTTGGTCAAACAGTTCAGAGAAAAAGCCAAGCGCAGGCTTAGAAGATGTACAGTCCCCAGAGACGACCTCCTTTGCTTTGATCTGAAAAAACGAAGTTGCTTACTTTTCTACATCAATTCTGAAATCCATCCCATTTTCCACATTTGACTGTAGAAACCCTATCTGAAGTCCCTGAAATAAAAATATTAAGGAGAACACCAAAGTGTTTTTAAAATACTGTAGCACTCGAGTCTCTGCCACTCGGTGGTACACAGCAATTTAAAATTACTGAAGCTCTTAAATTAAGTGCTTAAATTTGAAGGTGATCACCACTCCGAACATGTGAATTGTACAGCTATCTGAACTATCAAAGCGCTTCAATTTACTCTAACCAGGTCATTCTTGGAAGTGATAAGGGAGTCCATGATTGCCCAGCCTGTACTGATTTAAAGCTACTGAAGTTTTCTATTCATTTTTACAAGTACTTGAGCATGATTTCTGGTAGCTTATAAGAGGTCTGTACTGAACACTTGGGCAAGTTGGGGGTGTGTGGTTAGTTTTTGTTCCTTTGCTTTCAATTAGCAATTTTGCATCAGCTTTTTCTTTAGGAGTCAAGTCAAAGGAGGTGTTTTTCCCTAGTTCTTCCTCAGTTGTGCGGATATAAAAATTGAATACTCATATCCATTTTCAAAGTCTTCACTTAATAGACAATGTACAATTTCCTGAGTTTGCTGAAAATTTCATTGCTTTGTAGCTACAAATTGAAACCTAGAATGCTCATCTCCAGGAAGCAATCATTAATGCCTTTTTTTACAATGCAATATATTTAGTCTTGCCATTTTGGCACCTAGTGCCTTTTGAAAGAATTTTCTTAAATGAGCTAGTAATAGGTGGTTACCCCCTGTAATGTATTACTCAGTGATGAAATAGTTATATTCCATACACAAAACCTTATAGCTGCAAGAGCTACTGAAATATAAGAGATCCTTAAACTCCAGGATGATTCTTTCCTCTGCCATCCAAAGTAGCTTAAGGGCCAGAATGAGGCCTTGCCAGGTTTGGGGGATTTGGACAGCTTTCTACATATTCCCAGAATTGTTCAATACTGCACTATTTTCTACACTATATAAAGTTAAATTAGATACATTCTTTTTGTAGGTCTTTTTTGTTGTGCTGCTCCAACTGCCCCACGGCAGAGCTGTCACAGCTGATGCCCTGCCTTGATTCACAATTCCCAGCAAATATTTCCCTTTTTCCTTTCTGAAGAGCTTTAATGATAAAGCATAATCATCTGAAAATTCTTATGAATTTTGTTATAAATGAATTGCACTTAATGTCTGCTCTTTTTAAGGCACTTTCCCTAACAGAAGTAGCTTCTGAGTTTTGTGGGTTAGCCATCTAGTTGTAGACCCTTGAAAATCAAGTTTCTTAAGTGAAAGCACATTTTGGCTATTTGACAGCATTTCCTTTCATACATCTGTACTGACCCATCATCTACTGCAGGGATATGCACTACCACTTGTATGCTCAAGCCCCTAAAATAACACGAGCTGGGACCTGGGGTGTTCTTACTGCGAGATCTGTTGTTTGCTCACACCTGACTGAAAACCAGCTCCCGTTTATGATGCTAAATAGTCTTGAACTACGTGCGGCAGGCAGGGAGGGGAGTCGCCATTTGAAGATTTCTGCAACCAGCAGATTCTAACTAATTCCAGTGTATGGCTTCTGAGTCACACGATGCTTGTGTTGTATCCACCTACGCCTTTCAACATAATGGCCAGTCAAATACCAGAGGTGAGATAATACAACCATGCTTGACATTTATCTATTATCAAATCATTCGCTCAAGTTTACATTGATTTAGCTGTGCACGCTGCACCTTGATAAAATTATTTTTATTGGCATACTGTGACATATCAAGAGGTTTCAGAGTAATTTATAAAGAAATCTGTCACTTGATTTCAGAAAAAGTATTTTTTTAAGCCATTTGATGTTCTCTTGAATGATAAACCCTTGCGTGAAAAATCCGTTGACATGTTAATTTTCCAGGTCAAAATCCAGGCTTCAGCATAATCACATCCTTCGTTTTGTTTTATATGACAATGTGGAAGAGTTTGCCTGCTACTAGAAGAAGTGTAACAGTCACAATTGCTTAGTTTGCCAATTGTTATGATTGCTTACACCTCTGTTCTTCCGTATTTTGTCCCTAATGCTGTGTTTTCCATTATTCCGCGATATCTTCCTAGTTCCTTGCTTTGCTGAAGAGTTCAGTAATTTATCAGCCGTTTCATTCTCACCAGCATTTCCCTGGTGGTTTGAACTTCACCTGAAGTTTTCTCAAGTTTACGAATGACAATAATTGTATCTTTCCACTGTACCTGTAAAGCAAGTGTCATAATAGCAATTTCAGAATAGTCAGAGTCTTCACTGAGCTCAGTAGCTGAGCTGGTAGAATACATTACCACAATCCCCTTAACCAACTGTTTGAGCTTCTTGATGCAATTATCCTTGTTGTTCCCTTCATTTCTACTCATGTTACCTTCTCCTGCACTCTTTTTGGTTTACAACTTTTTGCTGCCTTTTTTTTTCAGTGATATTTCTGAGGGTTAATGCCTTTTTTGGCTTGTTTCTTTTCTGTCCCTCAGTTATGCAGACTTTAGAGACACTCTTCTGAAAATCAGTAACAGCTGTTGCAGCATCTACGATACGATCATACAAAAAAGACAATGGCATGTCAGGGCTGACTTGTGCAGGATCCGAGCCTTGACACTTGTAGACTCTTCTCATCAGTACAACTGGAAATTTGTTTTGGTGTCTCTTGATTAGCCTTTTCCTTATGCTTCTTTAGGATCATAAAAAAAAAGAGTCAGAAAAGAATTCCAAGGTTGTTTTGGCCCCACCCTCTGCATTAAGACGAGATCAAGCAGCTGTAGACTAATGCTGGCAGAGTTTCCTTTAACCACTTTTCAAAGTCTCTAATGAGGAGCCCCGAATTACAGTCCCAGTGTTGGAACAATTGCTCACTATTCCTTCTCATTGTTCATGTATGTTTTGGGGAATGAAGTTTCCCCCCAGGCCTCTTTTGGTAAATTAGACAAATTAGTTTCTTCACCTTCTTTCCATAAGCACGTTTTCTAATCCTCTTTTCCTGTTACCCTGCTCTGGGGTCTATTCAGTCTCTACTCTTAAGCCTGGCTCCCAAAATCATATTTCAAATGCAGCTACACCAGTTCCAAGAGAAGCAGAGCACTTTCCCTGCTGCTGACCAAAAAGTTAAAACATCCCACAAGTGTCACTCTCATGTTTCTGAGGATCATCATAAAAGGAAAAGAGGTGTGCTTTTCTAGTGAATTTGTTCCTTGGTCTTATCAAACAAAAAATCTGGTAACTTCTAATATCAGCTCATCTATACCATCTCATGTCTTCGAGAGCTGACCTAAATTTCCTTTTAGGAAAAGCTAGGCCAATTAAACCAATTCCCGGGGACTCCATTTGGATGGCTCCTATGACTTGGAGACAGCCACATTTAGCAGTGGTTTCCACACACTCTGAACTCAGACACCGGGCACTAATCATCAATTTCTCCTCACGCTGATCTAAACTACAGGAATTGTGCTTGCTCATTGCTTTCTTCGATGTATTCTGACTGCCTCAACTTTTGTTATTGCCATTATTGCAAAGATACCGGCCTGGCAATGTTGTCAGCCGGAGCATGCTGATGAGTAACTCCATGGTCATAACTGGCTCTTAGCCTATGAGTGATGGTGCTATTTCTGAGGTAACGTTATGCTCACTGAATAGTAACTACCTTGCATCTCTGGATATATTACAGATTTTCTCATTTTTAAATTGCTTTTAGTCAGCACTGATGTTTGCGTACTCCAAGGATTTAGGGTTTGTGTGTGTCCATTTCTTTCATTACTGCTATCAACTTTTATTATTACAACTCTTGTTCTAATGCTCTGGAAATTTACTTACATACTTAACTTCGGAAATGACTGCTGCAGAGGCATGGTTTTACCAATGACTCACATTAAGACTTCCAAGAAGTTGCCACATCCACTACCTTGTTTGTGTGACTACTTTAGTGTATTTTTGATGCTTGACTTCATTTTGCTAATGAGCGTAAGTTATAGACATATCGGTCATCTGCCAATTTGGCAAAACAGTGAACTTCATCTCAGCTGGCCTCTTTGACCTGTTAGACTTAAGTGGCCCTACCAAGAGTTAAAACTCCATGCCAGCAGAGATGGCAAGATCGTTGAAACATAGGCTCTTTCATTACCACAAGGGGTAGACCTCAAAGACTGAAATCTCAGTGGCAGTGCTTATAAAGATCAACATTCATGCTAATAACAGCTGCCCAGCAGTTCAAAACACTTCTACCTATAGCTGAATGCATATTTAGGTGATGAAAGCAAAGTAGCCTGGTTGAGGAAGGTGCTGAGTACTCACAGCTTATAGCAAAATTTTGGCATTAAATGAAAACAGTAGGTGAAATAACAGGCCTAAGAGAGATAAACACAGTGGCATACAGCTAGTCTTTTCAAAACAGAAATAAATCTTTGTATAAACTTAAATAAAAATTTATTAAATGGTAAAGTGACTAATTGCTTCTTTTTCTATAATTTAATTGAAGGCCTGAAGCCAAGAACAGATTTAAAATTAATCGAAGTTTCATAACTAATTGTGACTTCATTGTGATACAATCCTGAATAATGGACTGAACAACAGGTTAATCGATTGATCGATTCTTTCACTGAACAGAGTATCAAATGAAAACATTCGCCTATTATTTATATTCATATGTATTTAGATGTAAGCATATACAAATCTGACTCCTTGCCATACTGAAACAGGATGGAGTATTACACCACAAAGCATTCGGAGAGAATTTGTCATCTGTCTGAAACTGCAGGCAAGGGTGACCGTAACCCCTCCTCTTACCACACGCGGCCCAGTGCCAAGGAAAAGGTACTAACGCTCACCCAGCCCATCCACCACCATCCCTTCTTTCGGCAACTCCACCCTCTGCAAAAGATCGAGGGTCGTACAAGCAAGGCACTGGGTCTGGATTTATAGTCCAGCTACACGGGTTGTACACAGCACAGTACGTCTAACACTGGCTTGCAGATTTGGGGTGGATGTAGGGCAATCAAGGCACTGAAGAACCTTTGCCAAGCAGAGGAGAGGAGTCTTTACCCCTAAAGATTGATACAATTGCCTCTCTGAAGGTTTCAGTGGTTTTGAAAGCGCTTATTATGAAAGATTCAAGCCAGTTTATAACGAGCCGGCTAGAGCACAGTTGGCAGGAATGTGGAGGCAGGCATGGAGATAAACATGAAATAAATACATCCATGAATCTGCATTTTAGAAAAAAAAAAAGTTTTGAATGTAGGGCATCTGTAAGGCAGGTGTTAACAGGTTGGCAGGCCAGCATGTTTTCTTCTAGTCCTTTTGCTAGTTCTAGGTTATATTTTCAAGTGTCAAGTCATATTTCAGATCAGCGCCGCATATTTTCTTACCAGCACAGTGAAGCAATACAGATCTCCTGAAATAAAAGTGCATATTTATTTGAGAGCATCCCACACTATAGCAGCAGCCAAATTAAACTGCATTTACTGTTTCCTGTGTTGGCTTTATATTATTTATCAAATGCTTCGATTTAGTAAAATATATATATATATTATATGAATATCTTTGAAACTACATTACCATTTCTCAGAATGCTCCAACAACAAGGGCTTTGTTGTTCAAAGCCGTCATAAAGAAAGCTGCACCAAAGGGAGCTATTTGGACTGCACAACAACGAACTTTATTGATCCTGCAAAAGCCATAAACACCGTTACATTTCTCTGAGTGCCATCTACGGGCACATTTGCCATCAGCTGATAATGGGAGTGTATGTATGCCCATGTACTGTTGTTAAAGACAATACCACTATGCACTAAAGAATTCAGCCAATACATGCTCCAGAATTTCCAATTACGGTTGCAAAGATTGTACTGCAGAACTGGAAATTTTGGAATATGATCTTTGCAACCTTGACGATCTCCTACTGCCATTATATATGTTTAATTGGCGTCGACCCTGGACCCACACTAAAAGCATGACCTTATCCAAGACTGCAAAGATGTTCTGGGCTTTTATTTACACTATGTTAAATTGTCCAGCTGTGGCATTGACAACTTCATATGTGTACCAGTGCACTCCTTCAAATTTAAAAAAAAAAAAGGCACTTGCACACAAGTGAAATAACTGTGCACCTAAATAAGGTTTTCACAAATAATATGGCAGAGTATTCAGTAAGCACCGCATTTGGATAAAATCTGTGTGTATAAGAATTACTAAGATACAAAGTAGTGTCTCTATGCCAATGTATGGATTTACCAGTGGAGGTGCATTAATGTACGACTTGCATTTTTTTTTTCATTTCTTGGAGTAAGCCTTTGCTCCTATCCAGGAAGATTACCTTTCCTGAAAACCCCAGGTCTGGGAGAACAGCGGACTTGCATGGCCAAGTCCTGTCCCATATGGAAATCAAGCACGGCTAGTTTGTGTGCCCAGAATGGGAAGCACAGAAAGGAGAGCTCCTGCAGTCTGGTACCATAAATGTAGCCAATGTCAACAGAGTTTATTTTACAGTGAACATTAAAGAGAAGTTTTTCAAAGAAGTGTAAGAAAGTCATGAGCAACCAGGGATCAAACACCTTTAGGCTCCTCTGAATAGCACAAGGAAAAACAAAACAGCCAGTACACCGGCCCATACCAATTGCCACATTATAATGCTCCCTGAGGCTTCAGTCCAGGAAATCAGGATCTTGTTTATGGAAACATAATTAAAGCACTTTCCTTGCTTTCCTGTAATAGAGACTTTAGCACTGGGTAATCAAGGGGAAATAGTTGAAAAGTCTGTCCTTGACTTCCCCGAACACCATGCACTAGAAGCCAATTTGCCTTCCTGGTCCCCAATACACATGCCAGGGCTTCTTTGAGAAACGAGACTGAACACTTCCACATCTGCTGCTGCTCGCTGAGCCTACCTGCAGAAGCTTCCTTCCTCATCCCACTAACAGGAATTTAACTATCCATCACACATTTTTGAGATGCTCAAGTGCTTTACACTATTTAAATATTTGGACCTTCATAGTTGCTGTGATGCTGAGAATATCAAATGAGAATCCTGCCCTTAACACCCACAAGTGATTCACATACAGATTTCCTTTGGCTCCGACTATGATCAGTCCCATCTGTTTGAAAGCACCAATCCTGCTTGCTGGTCCAACGCTCACGCAGTCATGCCAAAGGAGCAGGATAAGGCTCACTCACATAAGGCTACAAGAGTCCTCTTACGCTATGGCACTTCTGCCCCAAGTCTCACTGAGAAAGGGTTTGCATCTGCTCCTTCAAAGAATGGTGCTATGGAAGTGAGATTCGGGCCAAGGGAGCTCCAGCTATACATGGTGGCTGCTGAGGATGAAGCCTGTGTTCACAGGCTTGCCAGGCGCTTGTGCCCGTAGCAGAAATCTGTAGCTCAGGAAACAAAAAGTGATTCTGCTTCGGACAAATCTCCTTCTTATTGGAAGGAATTAATGCAGTGGAGGTGCCACAGGGACCTTCACAGAGCTCCCCACACACATATTGAGTCCTAAAATTCTAATGAAAGACACAAGTCAGAAACAAAGGACTCTGAGTAATGAAATGATTAAAGAGAAAATACAGCTGAAAACTCCTGGAACACATTATAATTTAATATCTCATTATTTACTAGGCACATTGAAAATAACATGAATTTCCCTCTGCTCCACCAAGCCCACTTCATATTCCACAGAGCCTACGCTTTTGTATCTCATCCAAGTTACGATGAAATTGTCTTGTATATCGGGAAAATGTACTAGAGAGTAGCCTGCACTTTGATAATGTACAATCTGAATGTTCCCAACAGTCCAACTTCCAAAGCATTTAGAGAATTTGCACTCATACATTTTCAATGCATAATGAGTGGCTTTAGCAGTTCATAATTATTAAGTAGTTATTTTACATGCCCTTGTGACTGGTAAATAATACGGCAGAGAAAAAAAGTAACCTAAGGTTTGAATAAATGATTCTGCATAAACCTAGAAGTTCTCATTTTAAATCTGCATTATCATGTTGGTTATCATCAGTGGGCTTAGGTCTGAACAAACATGAACTTCAGGGACATTTGAAATTCAGCTCTGAATCCTGACCTGGATTTTCTAAATGACCTTTGAAATTTGGAACTAAATCCAAAAGTTGCAGAGTCTCTACCTGGAAGCCATTCGCTGATGGATTTTCATTCAGTCTAATATAGGTTGCAAATTATGCCGGGAATAAGTCATTTTCGAGAGATCCAAGGTCTGGCATACAGACTACTGCATCCAGCAGGTTTAAATGGAAAACAAAGATTCTTCATTTACCTCTGAGGCTTCTGTCTGATCTATTTTGCTTCTCTGGTTTGCATTTGTTTGATTGTTTGTGCCAGGTATAATGGAGAAAACGCAGGCACTGCTAGGGAAAGCCGTCACCTGCAGCATTCCGAGGCAGCCCCTCAGCTACAACGACCTCTCGAAGACACCTCTGAATGGGAGCAGAAAGGAGAGATGGCAACTCCCAGCTGGACAGGCCTTTGAAGCTTGCCCAGTGTCAGCAAACTAGGCTTTACTGGTCGAGACTGAGTCAGCCATAACTTTTTACACAGCAGTGAAGCACATACTTAACTTTACCCCCATATTTAAACTTAAGAATGCCCTTAACTGCTCTGCTGAACAGGCAGAGGCACGGCCACATGCCGTGCTGCTCTGGGGACCTAGGGTCAGCCACTCTCAGAGCACCAAAAACTTCTCCAAAACTCCTGAAAATGCATAATACAAGAAATACCATTTATTGGGTAATGGTAATTAGGAAACTGTCCCTTTTGCAGTAGCTGATACTACACTACGACAACCCCAACAATCCTCCACCCTTTTCTGAGAAGGCAGACGTTCAGTGCCTATCAGTGAGTGAGCAGATCTCTCCCAGACTGAAACGGAAGAGAAACAGCATCACAGTATTCCTCTTCTAATTGTACTGGAACTAAAACAAATATATAAAGGTAATTCTGAAAAGTTCACTTGTATTTATAATTATTACTATAATTTGTCTTGATTACATAAGACCATGAACAATTATAAGTAATAATGAAGAAGTGCATATAAAAATGCACAAATATTCAGAGGCAGAAGCCAGTCACCTTTTCAGACATCTACCACTTGCTTTGGTAATGTGTTCAAGAAAACACATGAAGATTAAAAAAATCAATCTAGTTGCTACCTGCAGAAATTCTCTGTCCTTTAAAATAACTCCGGTTTTATGAAACTAACACCCAAAAGCTTCAACGCAGTTTGAGAAAAACATTCAAGTTCCAGAGCAGGAAGAAAGCTCCCAAAGCAAGTATTTTATTTGCCTTTCGACCATTTCGGCATGCAGAAGCCCCACCGTGATGTTCAGCTCTACTTCCGAAATGGCTTCTGCTAGAAAGAAGTCATGCCTTAATCCACATTTTTCAGGACAAAAATTTCTTGGCCAATGTGCTGATCACCCAACTATAACTTTTAAGTACCCTCTGAAATTCTCACATCTAAAGAGCACGACGCCCTCTACGCATTTTGCTATCTCACTCTTCACATTTTATTTCTGCTGTACTGGCCAAAGATTTATGTCTCTACAGATTCTTCAACACGGTGCCTCCGCATTTTGTGCAAGCAGTGATAATTTTTTTAATTGCACTGTTTTAATTCATATTGTGAACAGAAATTACACATAAATAGAACTAAGTTCCTACTGAGATGAAGACCACTGGAGTCAGGATTATCATACTGTTTTTTGAGCAGAATTATGTGCAGTTCAAAGATGACCTGAAGTTCCTTCCCTCATCTGAGAAAAAGAAACATGAATCAAAAGTCAGCTTCCCATTTTAATCAAATTGCCCTGATTATCTGGTATGGATCTAAAGGAGGAAGGTTTAAATAGCTCCTACAATGGAAATATTTCAAAACTAATCTGACAGTACAAGCAAAAAGAAGTGATTAATAAAAGCAAATGAAATTACATTGTAGTAATCAGGGAATGGCTCAGGAAAGAGCACAAAGATTACAAGAACCAGCTGATTACTGTGGACTGTTTCTATGTGTAAAAAAAAAAATAATAAAAAAAAAATCCATGACCTTCAGGCTACCGAAAAGGAAGAAAGAAAAACATAAATTTGTCTGTCTATACAAATGCATTACTGATTGCAGTTTGCTGGACCTCACAAAAAGTCAGCAGTTTCATATTAATGAAAAAAAAGCAGATTTGATTATGTAGTTTTCTTTCTGGGGAATCAGGGTTAGTTTTCTACAATGAAGTTGATGTGGGTGTTAACTGAGTGGCAAAGCCTGATCCAGACGTCTTGCTGAATGCTTATGAAGGAAAATCAAAATCCTGCACTGAGGACAGAGCTCCCATTTTTTTGCCCTTTCTGTCATAGGTCTTGGGAACAACAAAGTTTTATATTTTCCAAAGAGCCTCTTACCTGGAGGTACTGCTGATAACTCTGTCGTATTCTTGCCTGGGCATGAGAGAGGAGAGATACTGGCGGAACGACACTGGGCTGCGTGGACAGACCCCAGCAGGTAGGAACAGTTGAGGTTCATCTTACATCAAAATGGAGGTTTGTCATCAAGTTCTGGCCAATGCAAAATTTGACGTATCGTTAGAAGATCCTGTGAGCACTCCCTGAGTCCTTCTATAGCCACTGAGAAACAAAGTACCTCAGGTGTTCTGCCTTGAAAAAGTAAAGCCATCATGATCCTTACCACAAAGTGCTAACGAAAAGAAATTTATGTATCCAAAATTATAATGCATCAAAGGTCAGACAAAATCTACCACATGTAACAGGCTAGTACCCTAAAATATATTTAAAATATTTTTAAAATACTTTTCAACCTGACAGATTAACTAGCAAACTACAAAATAAACTGATATTTGGGGGGACACTTTACAAGCACATGATTGGATTGCCTTTAGCAACTGGAATGTTTGTTAAAGGCAGAAACAAAAGCAGAGCTGGGTGCAGCTGTAACCCCCTGGAAAACCCTCTTCTGCAAGAGGATCAAGTGAGGAGACTTTGCAAATAGAAGGGCTGTAATACGAAACTTAATGTATAGTCATCATCAAGTGAGGTAACAACTGGGAAACTGTCTTAAGAGTTGTTTTAAGAGTTAGAGCCTTAATCCCAATGTATCATTCACACTTTGAGAAAAAATGTCAGAAACTGAAAAGCCATGAAACAACAAAACCAAGAACAAAATAAACATCATGGCTGAATAAAAATCATGACTGATTTGTTGTCATTCCTGCAAGAGGTACTTACTTTCTGGTTTGTCAACATATCTAGCAGCATCCTTTACGTTCAAGTTCTTCTGAGGTCTGATCTAGTATGTCTTTAAACTAAGTAGTAATTGTGAGCGTCTATGCCAACCACTGCCCCTAAAAATGGGGTATTTATCCTGACCAATGCCTGAGCTCAGAATTATCCACCTCTCAAAGTTTTGGATAGCCAGAAAATAACTGTGGTGGTAAAGGATGTGGTTACGTGGTAAAGAGTAGAGAAATTTCCTTTTAACTAAACATGAAGAGTAGAAGAATTCCCTGATTATTAATGATAAGCTTGTGCTTGGGGCCCAGCTAAACCAAAGCCAAGTGTTTTAAACCACAGAAACAACAAAAATTATGGTTGCACGATAATCATGTGTGTTTTGTTTATATGCATCCTAGAGGCTCCCGCAGATCCTCCTAGCACTTAGCCCAGGCACACACCATCTGCTGTCCCATGGCCAACCTCGCCAGCCCCAAAACCACCAGATTTCATAATTTTGTTGTTAAATAAGTGAAGAGGTGGGAAAATGGACTGAAAAACATTGCATTGCCAGGGCTCTATATCTGCACACCTTAAGCAGACAAAACGGCAGATGGTCCCTACAAGCTCAACCACACTTAGTTTCAGAGCAAGGGCTGTCGTGATATATACCAGATGCAGGCCATGATACTAGAGACAAGCAAGTTATTTACCTGCCACATCTATGCTGCTAAAATAACGAGGCCAGGTCATGGACTACAGCACTTGCATGCCTTTGGCCATTCGGAGTGTGACCTTAGTCCCTGGCCTCATGTTCCCCATAGGATGTTCGAATCAGGTCATCAAGCACTGGACAAGAGAGTTTAGTGGTGTGTTCACACCCTGTGCCACAGCCCGTGGCATCAGGGCCAGCAAAGAATCTTTGGCACAACTTATTTCTTCATGTAGAGACCCGGGTGCACAAAGGAAGTTCTAAAAAGCAAAAGGAGAGGCAGCGATAGTGATACCAGTGGTGAAAAACAGATGAGACTAGTACTCATCTTCAGTACAAATATTAGCAGAAAAATTCCTCAGGGCCCTGTTTACTCCCTCCTCCACAGCAAGGATGCATCCTGGCATGAGTGCTCGCAATGCAAGGGTTCCCATAGCATGAAAACCACACCAGAACTGATTTCAAAACTGCAAGGAGTGAGGAACTGTTGCTGCTGATGACAGTAGTGCCTGATGCCACTGCTAACTGTAGTATCCTTCAGAACAACCCCTTTTCTAAGAGATGGTAGGAATGACAAATTGAAGTGTTAATTTGTTGAACTGCAATAGCACTGTCAAATTAGCCTGGCTTAATGCTAAAAATAATTTCACTCATTACCACAGAGCCAAAACAAGTACCAAGTACAGAGCCAAAACAAGCATCATACCTTTTGATAGTAAATTCTGTGTGCAGAGCAGTCTTACACATCCAAGAGAAAAAAACAGGGAAACAGGTAAGCAGCTCAGAGTATTCAGCTCATACGAACGGAGCAAGCCCAACAAGGATGTTGCCTCTGAAGGCACTTCAGAGAGTAAGCGTATGCATCTGCTGAACACCCCTGAGGTTCATCAAAGAAGTGTCTTGAACCCTAACTTCTCCGACTGCTGCTCTGGTAGTATCTAAGACTGTTCACTCATGACAAAACCAACAAACGCCAAGTAGTGAATTGCCTCCTAACACATAAAGAAAACAATATGCTGTCACAATTTATTTTTTTTTTGTGGATGCAGGCCAAGCTGAGTCCATTCCAAGTATCAGGGCCAAAATACCATCTACAATTAAAGCATTGCTGACAACGTTGTTGAGGCTACATGAGACAGAGTAAATTACAGGTCACTCTGCAGCTTGAAGGTATATTGGCACTGCAACGGTAGCAGCAATAAAAATGTGTTCATGTCAGTAAAGTAAGCAAATATGACTCAAAGCACCCAGGCAGTGGACAGGCTAAATAAGAATCACTTCTCTAAACATAACCGCAATCCGAAGTGCCAAGGCATGGTTGCCTACAGAGCCTCACCACTGGACAGCTGCTGCAGAAATCTCATAGGCCACAATTGTAATTAATGATAGAATGAAGAAACATGCACAAGTCTACAACAATTACTGCTTTACAAAAGCAAAAGTTCTTTTCTATCATTTATAAGACCAGAAGACATTAGGTAAAGTGAACCTATGCCATTTGATAAAATATCATCGTATAGGGGTAATTAAGAAGGGAGCTAGGTAAATGCAGGCCTGGCAGGGGCCCTGCCATATTCTCACAACAGGAAATACAGAGTTGGGGGGGGGGAAATAATACAACTTGAACGGAGAGCACAGCCTTCACCAGCTGGGAACTTACTCCCCTTGTCTGGGAATGATCTCTAAGCCCATGTTAAAAGATCAATGAACTGCAAAAGATGTCTCAGTCTGCCTGGGAATCCGAAGAATGAGTGGAATTTGATTTTGCTTTGATTTCAATTTACTCTGCCCACATTACAATTTTGTAACATACTGTCAACCTAAAAATATTTGTTCTGTTGCCAGTGTCCTGTCGCTACAGAAAGGGAAACAGGGATATTTTGATCATGATGGGTAAATGGCAAACACATATGAAATAAAGTGGGGGTGCAATGGGAGGGGTGAGTCATTCCCTAAATAAGGCAGTAAGCCAATACTTTAATACTCACTGTGAAGCATGATCATGCTGCTAATGAAGCAATAAATCTTCTCTTGCATTGGTGCTTGAGGAAGGGGGGTCAGAAGGTAGAGAGCTCCCTTTCCTTTCTCACTACAAGCAGCAATGCAAAATGCCTTAATAAAGCTCAGTAATGTCCTAGAAGGAATAATCAGCTAATGCTTCTCACAAACCCATGACGCAAAATGCCACGGCTCCTTGGTTCTTCTGGCTTTCCTCTTAGGACCCCTGTTCTACAGCCTGTACCAAGCCTGGCCCTGTCCTCTCCGTCTTCCCCACCAGCCTTTGCTCTCTTTGGGACATCAATACTTGGCTTCCAGACCCTCAGCAGCCAATTTAAGCATCAGTATCACTGATTAGTGCCTAATCTCCCCTCTCCCCTCCGCATACGCTAAGAAGCCCTTATTTGAAATAATGTAGGAGATTTACAAAACGAGAAACATTTACTTTCCCCAAAATTGGAGCTGGCAAAGAAAAATGAGCAAAGCCTCTCTCTAATTAACGCTAATCTGTCTGCCTTGTGCATGCACTAGTGAGGGAACCACAGAGCGCTGCAGATCAGAAGATAAAAGCACACTCAGGAGTTCAACTGCTTTAGAAGCACAACATCTGTTAGCCATGTTACTCTGCAGCTACCCAACGAGCAGAGCACTCTTCCTAACAGCTTATGCATTATGTATGCAGCCAGCGATACGGAGGTGCTTGGGTTCAGGGCTTCATTCTGCGCAAGTCTCAAGTTAGAAAACTACAGTTAAATTTAGGGAGTATCTTGCTCACCCCTCTTCTCCAGCGCATGGCGAGAGCTCAAGGCCAAATTCTACTCCCAATTACACTAATACGGCTCTGCTCAAAATCACTCCGGCATCTGGCTCCATCCCTAATTCACTCACAGGGTGGAATTAGAATAAAATCGAAAGAAATCTCGTTAGAATTAAATATTTTAAGTCACCTTTTGTTGTAATATCCTTGATTGATTTATCCACTACATTATTATTAGAAATTAATAAAGGGAGAGCATGCATTAATGCAGTCTATAGGTTTTTCAATTACTGTTTTCCTATTATTCTTTTTATTATTCAATTCACCAGCTTCTTCAGATAATTCATAACTGCCATGCATTACAGTGCTTCAGAATTTATGAAGTACATACAAAACATAAATTCTACTAACCCCTCCCATCTTATAATTGAGTCATTTAAAATATTCTGTGTGTCTACAGTATGCAAAGGGTAGGGAGAATAAAACTGGAACCAATGGGTTAATAAATTCTTGATTATTTATATTTTCTTAAACCTCTCTACCTCACTTAAAACAAGACACATCATGAATATGCTGCATTCTGCTCCTTAGACCCTACAGCCCAGGATGCACTGTCCAGAGAAGGTAACAGACTCAAAAGCAGCTTACAATGATTTTCATATTCATTTCAAGACCAACGGGACCATTTTGTACTTCTAATATGACTATTCGCATCACACAAGCCCACAGGATTTCAATCACAGATTTCTTTATAAAGCTAACAGTTTCTGGAAGAGGCGTGAGTTGTTTTGGTATTTTTTTTAAAAAAAATTAATTTAGGGATTTCCAGCTATTTGCTCCAATTTTGTAACGCAGCCTCACTGATAAAAATATATATCCTGGCAGGTTTTCACACCGTATATGCATGCCCATGTTAGCTATCTAGCTTAGAAACGATTCAACAGATCAAAGTGAAGGACTTCAGTTCCCTGCCTTGCAAATGAAACGAGGCAGTCAGTCAGCTCCAGCGGATTGAGTTAGAGTCTAAACGAGACGCCCAAAAGAGCTAAAACCAGACTAGGAGAATAAATATTCCCCCTCAACTCCTGTTCTGAACCGTTGTCCTGCCGACAGCTGTTCCTTCCGACTATTGTCTTTGGCAATATACTTCGTTTGCTAGACTGACTAGGCAGCTACCTTCTCTATAGCCTTACATATGATTCAGTAACAACTAAAACACACAGAATTTGCAACGCGATAGCGAGACAGATTTTCCAGAACTCAGATCATTCACAGAGGTGCTTCCTCATCTCTTCCCTGTTAGCTGCTATCTTTATTTCAGTGACAACACACACTGCAAATCGACACAAGATTTAAGCAACAGAACCGTCAGTGCCACTGAATTGAATTTATGCTATAAAGTCATTTAAGAGCTTTTGAAAATTATACCCTTGAACTCTCAATAGGACTGCAGCATTATCCTGGCCACAGAATCCCTGTGCAACATCAATGTATTAATTCCTATTTGTAAGGTGCTTTGAAGATGCTCCTACTACTGCATTGCACCCTGCAGATTTTCATTGGTGCTAACCATGGCACAACTGTTTTCTCCCTCCCACAGCCAGTCTATTGAGAGCAACAAGAAAGACCAGAAAATGTGTTTTTCCCACACATTTGAGAAGACAAATTTTGATGTCCCAGCATGAATTATTCCACACCACACAAAAATGCTAATTAAGTCTTTATTCTATAACCTGACAGATGTTTCTGATGCACTGTTCATTCATTTCATACTGTACAAAAGCTAAAGTTTTAAACTTTTTGTATTATGACAAAATTAGCATTATTCATGAAGACAGCCATCAAAAGTCTACTTGAAGCGCCGTCCCATTCCTCAGAGGGAAGACTATCGAAAGCCATAGCTGCCCTCCCTTGTGCATTAGGTAGACAGGCCACATCCACACTCTCAAACAAGGAGTCCACAGGCCCCCATTCCTTTTCCCCACACACCTTCCCTTGTCTTTCCTACCAGAAGCATGTCCTGCTGCACATAAATCACAATCCCAGAGGCTTACACTTATTTTACATACTCAACCCACACAACCTAATGCTATTCATACACAGAAGCAGTTTAAGCAAAAGACATGGTTGCTTTTGCGACTGTAACACCAAGGGGAAAAAGATTAAGCCAAAGATTTTGTGCCTCATCTCTCTGTTCCTCCACGGCACGGAAGTTTGTCTTGGTGCTCTTCTGTCCCAACTGCGGCCGGTAACTGCCATAAGAGCAACCTGCTCTGCAGCCACTGGTGCAGGACTGGTTTTGGCCGATGGCCACGCTGCCCCCCTCCTGCTGTCACACTCACACGCAAAGACAAACTCATTTTTGCATGTCGATCACTTTAATCTCCTGCTTCTCCTACGGGTATGGCACATACACCCCAGGGAATGGCCTGTCCTGTCCCAACCTTGTCCTGTCCCCACCCCCAGGGAGGAGCCCAGTGCCTACGGCTGCCCCCAGCGCCCCCCAGGTCCTGACCAGGGTGGGTGGGACGGACTCTGGCTGCCAGGTCCTGCCACCCCAAGAAGCTGCGGTTGCTCCCAGACCCCAGCCCTCACTGTGCCCCAACACTTCCCCTAAGCAAGCTACTCACTGTCTGCTTCCCTGCACTGTCACTGCAAACTCGTCTCCATCCCTGCTCCTTTCAGCCTATCTTCTACACAATTTCCTTCTGTATTTCACTCCTCTTACACACCACTATTCCCTTTCCTCCTCTGTTCACCTAAAAGGCACATTAATACTCCAGCCTACTCAGTCTCCTGCCTTTGTCACCAAACCAACATGTGAGAAAACACTTGTCCTTTTCTCTTTGTTCTCTGGAGTAACTGTCAGGAAAAGAAAGATTTCTTTAAAAATACAGATTCAGCAGCTACACACTGCTACTTGGAGGGAAGGTTGTCCCTGGGGTAGTGATTATACATATAAAGACAATAATAAGACTGATGGCCACAAAGCTGTGTGGCAAAGGCAGAAGTTTAAAGTCCATCTTAACAACTCTGCAGAGGTTTAATATAGCATATGAAAGTCTATTTTACATGTATGTAAATACTGTGGAGATGATTCATTTACCTGTTCATCACAAATTACACTACAACACATCTCAAGATATGCATCAGTAAGAGGATAAACAGAAAAAAAAATACATTAAAGAGAGGCATGGAAATGAAAACATTTAATAAAAGATCAACCTTTATTTGCAAATTTTTAAAATTTTATTTAGAAACAATATATACCAGAGCTATCTGTTACTATAAAGCT
The DNA here is from genome assembly GCF_000703405.1 of Apaloderma vittatum. Lineage (NCBI taxonomy): Eukaryota > Metazoa > Chordata > Aves > Trogoniformes > Trogonidae > Apaloderma > Apaloderma vittatum. The sequence continues at coordinate 69,063 of NW_009696457.1, read as the reverse complement.
GAAGACCTAAGGGATGTGGTACCAAAGAAAACCTGATCACTGCTTTCTGCACTTACACAGTGCATCAGTAGATACTCACACACAATAAAAATTCCTAAAAGCAGAATTTAACCAAGCCAAAATGGTCTATGTCAAATTCACTGCTGTATAGAAAAGACCGTTAGGTAAGCAAAACCAGGAAGCACGGCACAGATAATTTAGATACAAGTTTACCAAGAATCATGATGGAATATTAGAATAAGGATGCAATAAAAAAAAAAAAAAAGACATGAGGACTTCCCTATTAGGATCTGCAAATCCTCAGCCTGATTTCCCTTACTTCTGCCACACTGAATCCAAGCAAAAAATTTAGGTACAGTATCCCTGTTCATGGGAAGAAATACACACTTCAAAGAGGCAGTTCAAAACATCCGTACTCTGATCACATGCCTAGAGCAAGCAACTGGGCACCAGTTTGATAATGATGCCATCCTCGCTGCGAATGCATGAGACCAGGGAAAGCCAGATACAGGCTCCTCTCTGAGCTGGGTGGCTGGCAGGAGAAACAGAAAGGGCACCTTTTCTCTCTCACACAAACTCAGCTACTACCGTGGTTCAGGATTTGTAATGCCAAAGATCGAGAAATGCAGAGATTAATCTCCCAATACCAGCGGCACAGCCACCTGTTTTTTAAAGAGACCTGATGTTAGGGCAGTCTTCTCAGATGCAGGACAGTGGGGTTTGAGACAGCAACTGACTTCAGTTTTCCTACGGAATAAAAAAAACATCTCCACAGCATTCCTGTTTGTATGAAAAACTGCTCCCTCTCTTTCTCAGGCAAGTTAAAAAGTCAACAGCCGTTATCTGCCTCCTGATGAACAAGATACAGCTAAGAATTTTATTTACGAGGGTGGTGAAACACTCTAACAGGTTGCCCAGAGAGGTGGTAGAAGCCCCATCCCTGAAAACATTCAAGGTCAGGTTGGATGAGCTCTTAGCAACCTGGGCTAGTTAAATATGTCCCTGCTCGCTGCAGGGAGGGTGGACTAGACGACCTTTAAAGTTCCCTTCCCTCCCAAACTATTCTATGCAGGACAGAGCCGTAGTAGCACCTATTGCAGGGACTCAGCATACCTGCAGGGTGGTGGCCAACGAGAGGTTTAGGAGGCTTAGGCACAAGTGAAGTGAAGTGAAGAGTCAAGGAGCTGCATCTTACCTGTGCAGGGGGATTGTTTCATGGTGCTTCTTATAATCCCAGTTCCTGTTTACTCAAGCCAAAGAGCTCCCAGCACGTACTCCTGCATCACCAGCTCACTCAGCTTTCCTCTGAAGGCCCTGCAGCAGCCAGCCACAGGACCTGCACACGGTCAACGTGCTTCCCCTTCCTGAAGGCTTTCATTGTCTCAGGTTGGAAATGCTTGGCCAGACGAGAGCAGCCCTGGCCGTGTGCACCAGAGAGAACTGCATTGTGGGGAGTCTCAGGGACAAAACACTTTGCAGACACCTCCAAGCTAAGGCAGCAGCTCTTGAAGAATTCCTTATTTCACTATTTTGTGGGCTATATGAGACACAGTGGGATTAATCTAACCTATATTTTGACACCCACTATACTGATGTAGTCACTCTCAATTCCCTTTTTAGTCTATGGATCTTTTTAGTCTAGATGCCTTTAGGACATGGTCAATTTAAACTGTTTTAGATGTCTTACCTAAGAGGTGAAAATCACATCCTCCTTCTTAGCAGAAGAATGGTCTACATGACCAGTAAGCAGTAGGTATCTGCTGTATGCTCACTGATGTGCCATCAGAGGCTGAATCTGGTTTGGTTTATGTGACTATGTCCTGTGGAGCTAGCCCTAAAGATCACAATGACTCCTTCTGTCCTTAAAATCTATTAATGTTCTAATTAGAGCTAATTCAAATGAAATGCATCTTTTTTTTTTCTAGACAACTATCTCTTTCATCATTAAAGCACTGACATTTTTTAAAAGAGCTTGCCTAATAACAAGAGAACATTAATATACCTTATTAGTATTCTTTTCTAATAGTAAGACCGCAGGCTTGTCCAATTACACAGTTTTATACCATTATAAAATAAAGTGTGAAGCTACATGTAATGGCACGCTCCTGTTAGCACAAAAGATCCCAATGTAAACAGAAACCAACCAATTAAGTGATTCACCCAGGTACTGGGGAAACGCGTCGTACTGAGAAATATTCTATTGTAGTTCATGAATTGTCTTTAAGCACACAGTGATTTTGTATTAATATTTGGGATAAAGTTTAGTGATGTAGAAGTGGGAGAACACCAGGAAGAAAGCAAGGGGCTGCATAAGGAGGACATGTCTCCTCTCAAGCTTTCAGCTCTGTCTTTACAGCCCTCATGAAAAGTTTGCAGCAGCAGAAGACAACAGGAGATGTGCCTTTTCTACACAGGTAGACCATTAATATATTGTTTAGAGTAATTGAAATGCATTGCACAGGATTCCTTGCCTGCCAATCATCCCAATTAAGCAGGCGTGCCATTGATCAGGATAGCAATTAAGAGGATTCTAGGGTATCAGCAATTTATTCTTAACAGGCTCAAAACTAATTGCTTTCAAGCGCAGAACCAGGTTCAACATTCTTTACAAAAGACAAAAGAGGAAGTTATTGGAAAATTTGTTTTCCTGTGAACTACCTAAGCTAAGCTAGGACTAAACTAGATTAGGAGAATTTACAATACTCCAGAGCTCTAACACAGTAACAAATTATTTCATCATTATCTGCTGCGAGCGACAGGAAATGACAAGACAAAATGAAGTGACACTTGGTGTGTTTCTTTTTAATTTGGATTCACAATGTCCCTGTAAGCCAAACTCTAACACCAGCACACAGTAAGACAAAGGCTCTGCAGTAGCAGACAGACGCTGCTTTCCAGCAGGTTCTCTGAGAACAACAAAGTGCAGCCCTGCAAACCACAGAACTCTCAGCACCCATCGTATATGTCTGGTTTCATACTGGTGGGACTCCCCACACTCACATGCTCCAGCTGGTGTCCTTGGGCTCAGCACCTGCTAATGACCAGGCCTGACCTCTGAGCAGGTTGATTAGTTTGACTCTTGATTGCCCATGTTATGACAACGTCAGGATGTCTGGGGGGTCTCTGCTGTGTCGACTGCACTCAGGAAATCCTCTGTGCAAGCAGGTGAGATGGAACAAGCAAGGCATCGCAGCCCAGGGGCTCTCAGAAGCTGCACTGCCACAAGGATGAGTTGGACAGAAAAAGCTGGATAATTACATGGGCAGATGGAACCATGGGTCACAGGAACACCAAGGAGTCAGGTTTGGTCATAACCTCAGCCTCAGAACAAATCAGAAAACTAATAAACCTCGTTAAAGTTGCAGTGAGAAACCTTGTGTGTGCTGCAGTTCTGTGTTTTCAGGGCTTTTTCCTCCTCTTCTGATATTTTTATTTTCTGTTCATACAGTTTTTATTCATGTGCATCAGTAAAGAAACAAATGACAGATAACTTAATTGGAATATCTAAGTTTTTGCTTTTCTTATTGTTTTAACACTGAAAACACTGCGAAGAAATTAAAGTTTGTAACACCTCCAAAAAACACATTGACGATATTTGAATGCTTACGTAGAGCAGCATGTATGAATGTTATTTTGAAGTAAGCTTCAAATCTTTGCATAGTGCTTTACTTTTCAGAAAAAAAACCCCAAGTATTTGGTACTATAGAAATATGTTTCCTATTTTAAAATATTTATTATGCAGAGCGTAATGTTTGTTGTTAATTATACAATGTATTAATTACCTCTATAGGAATATGCTACTTTACAAACTACTCTTTACGTAAGGTGCATTTTACTTTAAGTGCATCATTTCCCTCTACAGGATCTACGGTTCCTAAAGGGCAACGGCAAAAGTGATGCAGAGCAACGCACAGAAAACAGTAAGAGTAGGAAGGAACCTTCTCACTCCTCGGAAAACGCCAGGTCTCTGGCCAGTTCAGTCAAAACCTCCAAATCCTTAGTCAGAAAGTAAGGACTTTTCTGATGCTAACAGCCCACCAAGCCTCCATTCTGGCTTCATCTCCATAACAACAGTTAAACATCTTTTTTCTACCTGAATTTAACCTCCTCAGAACTTCACAATAGGAAAATTACCAAGACCCTCCAATTCAAAGAGGTGAATAACTCACTCACCCAAGATCAAAGGGCCCACACAGATCCCTGAATGGGATTTGGAAGTCCAGAGCCCCAAGGGTCTACTGCCCTAACTCCTCAAAGTATAAGCCAGGAGTGTTTTCAAGGAGCACCTCTTCTCTCACAGCACTGCTTCAATGTCGGGCAAACTGTCTCTCCCTCAATAATTCTCCCTGTAAAACTAACGTTGTCGTCCTTTTAAAAGGCTTTGATATCCTGGCCTGACAGATGCAGCTCCTGTTTATCCATTAAACACTATTTGGCACAGTGGAGCCTTGCACCGGGAGCTGAGGAGAACACCCTATTAACCTGCTCCTAGCCTAAACAATAATAATTGCAATTAAATTTTAAATTGGCTTTTGCAGAGGTCAGTGAGGCTGCTGTGGCTAACGGGACAGAAAGTGCAAAAACTAGCAATTAAAATAGCCTCAGTCTCTCCTAATAAAAGGCGCAGGAGGGTGCTGTATATAGACGTACTGATTTTCTAGCCAATGCAAGTATAGTTTGTAAATGCCTATTTGGCAACTTAGCAGGTAAGCAAACGGGTTAGTGAGTTAAGAAAAAATGTTTCTTTACTCTGTCATTTCAGGAGGCTAAGCCTGCAACAGCCTGCATTTTAAGTAAACCAGACTCTTTCTACTTGCAGCAGTGGAACTGTTGATTTACACTGCTTCAGGGCCAAGCATTTACTTAGAAAAAGAAAGCACAGCCCTAGTCCCCAAACCAGCTTTCTTCTATTAATTTCACTTTGCCTGCTCTATGTGTAATGCAGCCACCTGAAATCCTTCCATCTTGTTTGCAACTTGAATCATGTCCCTATTTTTAGACGACTTGGAGCTACGCTATGACTTTACCAAATGGAAAATGTAATCATGTCTGTGTTATGTATAACAAAGCGTGTATTTGCCCTGAGCCAGATGAACTGCATCATTAGGATTTTGGACAGAGCTAGATTTTGGGGATAGTAACAATCCTAGGAACTAACCCTGCCAGCAACTTTGCTTTCCTAACTTGCATTAGCTGGAAGTTTGTGACAGTTCCCCAGAGAACAGCGCTGAGGCAGCACAGCAAGAAGACCATGGCTCAAGAATGCATGAAACCAAATTACTCAGTTTGTCCGTAGAGCAGATCGGGATTTGGTCTATTCAGTGGGAAGGGGCACAACGAACTTGGGGGAAAAAAACCAAAAAAAATAACCAATAAAACAACCAAAACCCTCTCACATTTAGGAAGATCATGTATACAAACAACATGGTTGTTACTACTGACTCTCAACTTAACTAGCGCTGGCAGACATCCAAGCAGGCGAAACACTCCTCCTCTCAAACTCCACAGGGGCTGATTTATGCCACCGGGCAGCATTTGCACGTAATGAATTTCCCTCCCGGAGGGTCACATTTACTACTTCTGCCCTGCTCTGGAGGCAATTCCCATCTACTTTCCAGGCTCTGCATTTAAGAGGAACAAGAACAGTGAAGCTGACAGAGAAGCTGAAGAAACATATGGCAGTTCTGTGCATACAGCAACGAGAGGTGTGACTGGGAGCGAGCTGCGTGTTGTTGCTATTGGAGCCTCTCAAAAGATCCATATACATGCAGTAGGTAACAGGAAACCTAAGCCGTATGTTTGTATGCTGGTTTTCAAAGATTCTTAAACTAACAATTACTAGATTCAAAGCATTCTAGATCAACAAACAGCCATTATTTTTAAATACTTAAAACATAAATATGCAGCATGCCCTTACTGATGATAATAGAGAGGCATGAGGTAAAAATACCCGTGTGCATCTAATCTGGTTTTCCTCTCACAACAGTTTTATAGCAGTGTGATTTCACTGATCCCTGAAAAATTGCTACAGATTCAATGGAAGAAAATCCTGAGAAAGAAGAAGCAAACACAGAACGTCACTGCCTTAAGACTGGTACATGATATTTTAAAATACCATAATAAATGCCCGCAGAAGCCACAAAATCCCCTGCAAAAGGAATTCTGAATCATCCACATGTGGAACAATTGTTCCTCAGTAGAGTGGTCTTCCCTCAGTGGAGGAACTGTCAGCATACAATTATAGACCTCTGAAAATCATTAAGTCTCCATATTTACTGGAAATGCATTAGTGAGAAAAGACCATTCTGTTTCTCCAAATGTCTTTTGAATATAATAGCTTTTTTTTTCTGAAAATGAAATTCCCAAATCTGCTAAGAAAAGACCACAAAATGTTACATTTCTGTAATTAATAATTCCAGCCTTTCCCCTACCCAAACCCATAAAGAAATCAAAAACACAACCGAAATGTTGTTTGCTTGGCAATAAGTATTCTACTTCACAGCAGCAGTTGTCACAAAAATACTTTTGGTGTTAAGAAAGACACTCTGGGCTTGGTTTATAAACAAATTTTTGCTGGCACAATTGACATAAATCAGGCTAACTACATGATTTACATCAATTGCATTAGATCAAATTAACTGCTATAATCGAGCAAAACCATTCAGTTCTCCTAAATATTGCTAAATGAATAAAAGCAATTCGCATCAGGCAATTTGTAAGCATTTCCTGGTTGTTTGAAAAGTTATGCTCCCGCTTTTAGAAATGCTGCAGAAATATTTGGCATCATATCACTCCACCATACGGTAACTTTGCTCTGTATCAATTATAATCTTTCCTTAGCACTTTGCTCCTCAGCAGTTCTCATGCTCTACAATTTAACTTTGCCTCTGCTTACACGTGGGGGAACAAAGGAACAGAAGGAGCGGGTTGAGCCACGGACCCAGCCGTTTTCCCACTCTCTAAATGAAGAACTGTGCCAACCAGCACAGCTGAGGCAGTGAAAAGACAGAAAAAATTGCACAGGTGAAGGACAATAATAAATGGTAGGGACCAGGGATCCATCAAAAACAGCAGTGTCATAACAACCTTCTGCAGAAAAGGAGAAACATTTAGAAACAAAGTTATTTGCATCTTCAAGTGCTGTGGATTTGGATGAGCATTTGATGGTGTGAAGTTGGCTCCCCATCGATAAACCTTAGTCCGATAACACACAGACACACTGTAAAATGCTGCCTGCAGCTGAAAACCTCCTTTCTTTGGAGACCGCATGGATCCACTTCTAAAGTTCCCAGTAAAATTTTGTTGGATCTCACAGAGCGCCATCACTAAGCAAGCACTTTTTGGTGGGCTCCAACTTATTGCTTAAGACAAGTTTTTCTGTACTATAGCCATCGTCTACCACTCCTTCTCTCAGGGTGTTGAAATCTGTCAACAGTTCTTAAGATGGAGGCAAACAGTTTTGTTTCTACTTGACCCCGTGGCAGAATTGTATTGCTTTCCCTCACCGCCTTTAAACTCCTTCTTGTTTGCTTCGTATCAAAACCGAATCATCAGGAGTCTTGTCCATTGAAACGGATTTCCACTCCAGTCCACAACTGTGCCAGGCTTTCTCTTACAGAGTATTCAAACTGTATTTTAAAAGCACATAAAGCTTGTGGGACATTCGAAGGACGTTTCCCCAGTCTCCCTCTTTCCTCCTTTCCTTAATATTTCTTCTCACCATTTCACTCTGACCCAGCTCTCCCCGCTTTCTGACACTCTCTCAACAGCAGAAAAATATGTTTTAGGAAAACATATTTCATCTCTCCAGTCCTACTGTCAGATTTGCTGGAACTGTTTTGACTTCTAAAGAGCACCATGTGCTGCTGACTCTTGTTAAGACTGTGCTTAGATTTTATTGACAGAACAAGACAATAGGAAACATTTTTGTATCATATATAATTAGCCTGTGGCAACTCAGCTCCTTGGATTAGGAAGTTTCCTAAAAGAACTATGAGCCTATTTCATCCATTGCATAAAAAATACAATACTTTGCAGAAAATATTCTTATGTGGTAAAATTTTACTGCACGGAGATTTCTTTCTCCATGTAGGGA
>NW_009696457.1:22867-60937 GCF_000703405.1 Apaloderma vittatum | reverse complement strand
TATTGCTCAACCTACAGTTTATAATTTTTTTCAGTGTAATTAATACATCTGCTTCAGGGCATATGTTGACTGGATGTTTGGAAAATAGACTTTTCCATCTTTGAAAATGAACAATTATTTTGGGAAAGCTTTCCACTCCTGTTTCAATGATGCAGTATTACCCACTGTCAGTGAAGGCAGACAGAAAATGCTGTTTAAGGGTAAACAGATCTGTCTCCTCTCTCTCTCTCTCTCTGTATGCATGCATGTATGCAATCAAATTAAGCCTTGAAGGACTCCTTTGACGTCAATTTTGCGTGATTCATGGCAAGACAACAAAGGAAAATATAATTCTTTGTTTGTAATTCAGAAACATGAGAAACCTGATTGCAATAAATGTATTGCCTTACGCTGAACACGCCTGTAGTCCCACTTTGAAAAGCACATGCTTTCGGAGCCTCAGCATTTACCACAAGTTAGATATAAACCTTGCAGAGGCAATCACCAAGACTGGAACAGACCCAGCAAAACAGAAATCCCACACCAGTTGAGTGGAAATCCCTTGCCAGTCAAGTGGGAAGTTAAAGCCCTGACTGGTCAATGCCAATGGTGTTAATCTTGCAGATTTTAGAGTTGCTTGTTACAACTATTTACAACAGCTATCAGAAGGGGTCTTTGTTCAAACAGGCTGTATAATATCAATGCCAACAAGGAGGTGCTGCTGCCAATTTTACACTATTCCCGATGAACCTCATCCACAGCCTGTGTAAGGTATTTATTGTTTGCATAGTGATACCACACAGAAGCTCCGATTAATGATCTGGACCCCACCCTACTAGACATTAAATGGATACAGGTGAAAGATTATTACTTTTATGCAAAATTTGATGAAGGGATCAAAAGCAGAAGGTTTACCTAACGGATGGACAAGCATTTTAGAATTGTATCTAAATGCAAACACATATATTCTTCAAAATCTCAGTTGTTGTTCTTCCACTCACTTTATTCTGTTCTGAACTTTCTATAGTCAAAAAAACATCTGATGCATGTTTATATGTTTTGCACAACTCGTAAGGAGTTTGATAGACCTAATTATGCTCGCCCCACTTGGCAAATTTCAGGTACAATTATTAAACTCTTGGTTTAGTAGGCAAGTCTGAAAGTTATTCAGCACAACACCACTTATATCAAGGGATATTCAGTATGAAAGAGAGGTCATGAGGACAGCAATAATTCCAAACAAGAACATTCTGCAATTCTGTCAAAACAGGACAAAGCCAGAAGCCATATCACATGAACCAGGACAGAAGCATTGGCAGAAGGAATGAACAGAAAAATTAGTTGTGGTTTTAATGTAATGACGGTACTATACTATTAGCATATGGGGTTAACAGTTATGGTTAACCATTACACTAGAGGAAATAGTTCCAGTGCCAGAATACTTAAATTCAGCATTCAGTTGTGCTCCGCTCAAGATACAACTTATCAGTAAGTTTAAATGATCAGTTGTAAGTCTCAATCGAACAATCTCATTTGCATTAGCTAAGACTGAGTTGCTGATACCTAATATTACAAAAGACTGACAAATATGAAACTTGCAAAACAAAGGTCAGTTTTAGGAAAGATTTCAAACTAGTAACAGAGTGATCTTCCCTTCTTCGAACAGTAGCTCAGTGAAAGTTCCATTCATTTATGAAACCAGTGTCAGTAAACGTAGAGCAGAGTCAGGTCCTAAGTGGATTAAAAAAATAGCAGCAACTAGAGCATTTAGGAGGCAGGACTGACTGAAGCAATTAAGAAAGAAACCCCTATGATTCCTTGGGGCCTAGGTCAATACAGAAGACCGTGTATCTCAACCACCAGATGTGCAAGTTTGTATTTGTTAGAGAGGCGAGAAAGCTCTTGTGCACAGTGATAACAACTCTGAATGTCCCTTCTGGCTTAAGGAGAGAGATGGCCTCAGGCAAAGCAATGAAAAATCCCAGTGTCCATCAGACTTTGCGGGCAGGACTTGAAGGTGCTGGGCAGCCCATGAGTACACACAGGGTGGATCACTTCTGCCCCAGAAGGCTTAATGTGAAATGCATTGTCAGCTTTTGATTAGCAGCTGGTTTATTATTTTAGTCTGAAAAATTCTATCTTGCTGTGTGTTTATCTTCCATTGCGGAAAACCGAAACAGCGGCAGCAAATAAACCTTGTACCAATTCAATTTGGAAATCACAAGTTCAGCAAAAAGGAAGAGACACAACAAATTATTGAAGTTACCAGGTTTAAAAAGACGTTTATAGAGAGACAAGGTGAACTAGAGGTTTAAATAAGTTTTTAAAATTGAATTTTTCTAAGAAAGCTTTAACACAGACAACTTACAAGGTGAGGATAAAACAAAGATTTAGAGTGTCATTTAACCATGAGAATTTAAACCATGGAACAAGGCTCCTCACTTCTGTGAGAAATCCTCCAGCTCCCCAAGGAAAATGCTAGAAACTGAGAACTGTTCCAGCAGTAGATGAACTGTGGCCACACAGAAACCCCTCCCACAGCCGTGCCTGTGAAGACACCAGAAAGGCAGCTCCAATGGAGCAACACGGATGTAAAAACACAGGAGTGCCAGGACACACACACATTTCCTAAAACATGTCAAGTGCTCCCAGAGGGAGAAGAAAGGTGTAAGACTGGTTGTACATTATTTCCATAGCAAGAACACTGGTGTGACAAGGATGACAACAAAGGCCATGTCTATGTTCTCTAGATCCACAGACTCATGTAAAACAGGCCCATGCCACAGAGCCGTCACTTCTTTCTTTTCCTCCCATCTAGAAATCAGAATCCTTTAGACTGAAAAAGACCTTTAAGACCATTAAGTCCAACTACTAACCTAGCACTGCCAAGTGCAGCACTAAACTGTGTCCCTAAGCTCAGTCCCCACATCTACGTGTCTTTCAAATACTTCCAGGGATGGCGACTCCACCGCTTCCCTAGGCAGCCTGCTCCAGTCCTTGACAACCCTTTCAGTGAAGACATTGTCCCAAAACACATGATATTTTGGTGATTCCAGTGAAAGGGACAGAGGTTACAATCTTTTGGCTCAAGATCAAGCAATTGAAAAACTTCTCAGACCTTGAGATGAGCTCCTTCCAAGATGACAACTACTGCAAACACCAAAGAACAGCCTGAAAACCTCAGCATTTGCAGTTTGTGAGCCTTCCCTTTCCTCCTCACTCATCTGTGCTGGCAGGTTGATTTTCTCCTCAATCCGGACTAAAAAAAATAATAAATACATCAATTTATTTTTTCGAATACTAACAAAACCCAATGGGAGAATCAGGCAAGAAGAAAATTGCAGGCTTTTCAAACTCCTATTGTAGGGAAGTACTCTGGAAAGACATTCATAAAATGAAATGAATGTAAAGAGTACATCCAAGAGTGCAGATTAGTGAGGAATGCATGTGCTAGGATTTGCATAATTCCAGCTGGTTGGTGGAACATTTCATATCAACAATAATGCTAAAAATAACATATTTTTGAATATACTTGAATAGACTATGCTTAAGCACTGCTGTTTTCTTCACAGTTGATGGGTGCTCTACGAGAATCAAAGGCAAATGCAGGGCAGGAAAATTCATTCTTAAGTGAGGTGGCTACAGACAGCATTGCAAACAGCCACAGCTATTGCAGTGAAAAACGCTAACACATAACCAAACAACACAAAATTCCTCCACCTACTTATCAATAATCCTTTAGTGCCTGCAAGAATCCAGACATCTAGTTGTTGTTCGAGTGAAGTTCAGACCTGTTTGATGTTGGGTCTACATCAAGCACTGCAAGGCTGAGACACTCCTGAAACTACACTGTCTTAAAGACTCACATGGTTTCAGTGGTCTTTACTGCAGTGTCTCTGAGCTTCAAACTGCTAAAAAGATACGTTTTAGGCTTTTAGTTTGCTCTCTAAGGCTCCTCCACCTCTAACTCATTTTTGTGTCTTTTGATTTGGCATTTTTCTTAAAGCCCAGCTCCTTCAATGATATGTTTATGTAAGGATTTCATTTTTTGCTTTAAAATAAAAACCCAGATGCTCTTAGCCTTCGTTATTGGAAAGAGTTTTGAAACATCACTAAGCTGGAGAAAAAAGATCAAAAACCAGAAGGCAAATAAAAAGGATGCACATTTTGTTTTAAAGCCCCAGATTTTTTTCAGTCAACATCACAATGTTTTTGAAGTATAACATGATTTATAAAGGTTGAAACTAAAAAAAAATTACAAAGAAAATGCCTTTTCCTGCAAGCGTGAAGATACCTGTTTAACCATACCAGCGTGCCCAACAAATTATTGAAGTTACTCATATGCATAAGTGTAAACACATGTGAATAGTCACAATACATGACAAACGTTATTGGAAAAACACTTTTTGCTGACTCAGGCCGAACAAAAGATTTATTAATTTTTGTTTCTATGTACTAAACATGAGTATCAGCCTTGAGGACTTAACCATGGCTCAGCCAACAGACCATCCAAAACCTATATCACAAGTAGTGTGTGTAACCACGCAGTATGAAGGAAAAAAATTAATAGAACATCCACTGAGCTCTGTAGTTATCAGATGTCTAAACCAATAAATAAAATGGGGGCAGTGGCCTGTGAACAGAAAATACTGATTACATAAGGCTAAAGTTTGTGTGATAAGGTGACAAAAAGAGAAATTTCTCAAATTGAAAATCTCCTGAAAGACTATGTTAGCAGCCTCTATGAAGCTCAGGAAGACCCAGTTCCTCAGTTTGACTTACAAATGAACAGTAGATATGTGATTGACTCATTCATACCTCAGCTTTAATTTTTCAGTATGTCAGTAGTTTGATTTTCAGTCCCAGAGCACCTACAGCTCCACTGAAGTAGCAGGAGATGCGAGAATTGAGCCTCTTTGAAAATTCAGCTAAAGGCACTCGGAGTTACGAACAAAACGCAGACTCAGTTGCCTGCCTATTACTGTATGATCATTATGACTACTCACAAATTAGGCACACAGTCACACACATGGTCTTAGTCACATGGGGGAGAGTTTCAAAGACACATCATGGGATGACAGGAATCCAAGTCCCCATAAAAGCACATACCTTTGAAAGCTCACCCTGGCCTTTGAACAGCTTTTCACAATGGATCTCTTCCAGGATTTGGTGGTAATAGAAATCATTTCTTATGTATCACTGGATAATAGCTCCAGATTATCAGGGGGGAAAAAAAATGCTTATTTTTTTGCAAAGGGAGGGAAACTTCGCACACTGCTCCTGGGAAATGTATGTTGCAACATGAGGAACAATGCAGGGTAAAGACCATGCAAGTGTGAAAAAGAAATAAAATGGCTACACTGCTACATGAGGGACATCTCATTTTAGTGCCCTGGTAAATCCCTCGTTTGTTTATAGTGCATTCATGTCAAAGGGAGCAAAAAAATAAACTACCTGTCTGTTAAGCTTATTCACAAAACTAACAATTTTGAACCATCCCTTGTATGCTTTTTTCCATTACAAACCAAAATTAACATAATCTAGTTTATTGGGTTTTCAGACTCTTCAACATTTGTTTTTTTATACTAGACTCAACACTTAGCTATGAGGCACATAACTGAGGAGGTAAGCACCTTGATTAATCTCAGTCAAGGGCTTCAGTCTCAGTCCCACTTAGGATTCAGAGTACAGTCATGCAGTCGACTTTTAAAATCACCCAAATGTATTTAAAATGTTTGCTTAGTTGAATCTGTTATGCTTTGATAGCATCACTGTATACCATAAGGGTATGGCAAGGAAATACATAATATGAATGACAGCATTAATAAATAATCATTATAAACTACAACTGTGCCTTTGCAGGCTCTTTTCATCTTTACTGTGTAAAACGCATTTAGGCAACAGGTAAAACTAAGCTCCTTGGAGTAAACCATCTTATGAAATGTTATGAAGAAATGGAAGAATAGTGATTTATAGGATAAAGCTGTGATTTCATGTGAAGTCTTAAGTTTCAGTGAAGTCAACAGAAATTTTGTTCCAGTTTGGTGGATTTTACCCTATCCAGACACTGTTATCTACCTTTTTTTTCTTGACCTCTCTAGATACTGTTATCTACTTCTTTTCTGAAGGCAATAAATAGCACTCAGCTAAGCATCTAGTTCTGAAAGAGGAGAATGAGAACAGGACAAAAAGTCTTATACAGCCCATGTAGGACAACAAAGTGATACCACCTAGAGTCTTTAGTGCAACATCTTTGCAGGAGTAACACTTATCACCTGTCCTAGAAATCTCTGTACCAGGTCACTCTTCCAGCTTCATAAGTCTCTTTCCTCCTCTGTTCCTCAGCTAAGGGCAACTTTGGCTTTTTACTAGGGAAATTACTGTTAAGGATAGGTGGATTATTCAAAGCAATTTCAAGATGATTTACAGAAAGGTTGATCTCTAAGAGGCAACTATGAAACTGGGAGCTGGACATCTGACTATTTTGTGTGCAAATTCATTTTGCCCAGTGTGTGAATGCTTGATGTCATGGTAGAGTTTGGTAACAAACAAACAAACAAGAAAAATCATATATTCTTCACTATAAGTCCTATAAAGCTTGATTCACCACCTAATCCCATATTTAACAGAAATCAAGAAGGTGAGCAGAGCATAATACTGATGGTCAGTTTTCAGCCAGAGAAATTAAACAGGTAGTTTGACATGCTGGAGATCAAATTTTCAATATGAAAACAGAATATAACCTGAGCTAAGGATATGCTGGAATTCTATCAAAATAGTATCTCACAACAGAAAATTTGCAAACAGGAGGGAAGAAACATTCTACGAGTCACTAACGATTGATTATCCCTGATCTAAGGAAAAAAAAAAAGTTAAGACCCTGTTTGAAGAGTATATGATATCTGGAACAGTTTTATTGGCAACTGATGATGTTAAGTATTACCTAGTCTTCAACGTGTCACCTTTCCCTCTCTTCCTTTTCTTTTGCCAGAGTCTGGTTTTAGCCTGAAACTTTGGCAAAGTTTTTGTTTGTTTGTTTGGTTGTTTTTTTCAACTTAGTTACAGGAATACTCAGGAGTTTTGTATTTTCTAATTTAGGTGCAAAGGACAGATGCTTAGACACGCCAAGGTACAGTTAATTTTTTTCATAGTGCTTATACCATGACAGGAGAGAGGTCAGCATTTTGCAAGTTTTTTATGAAGAAGAATATGGAGGGAAGAGTTGCAGTTATGCATTACAGTTCAGTCACTGTAGCTGGATTGAATCCATATAATTTGCTTACATCTTTGCAAGATCTTCAAGGCATATCAGCTGCAATGCGTTATTCACAAAGTCAAATATTCTAGACCGGCCAGAAATAAATCTGTCTATGAGCCATGACTAAGAAATCATCCATCAGCAACACAAAAGTAATCTCTGCTGTATTCTAGTCCAAAGTCCAATTGAGAGGGTCTAACATATTGGCCGAGATCGGTTGCTGCTTGAAGTTGGCTTTTTGCCATTTTCTCAGTCATCCCAGAAAGAAACAAGAAATTAGGCAGTGTGTTAGCTTGCCAGATCAATGACATCAAAAAAACCTCCTTTCAGCGCTGATTGGATTATTGCATTTTTAGGGGAAGTGATAAATAAAAAGAAAACAAACATTTAGATTTACATATATAGCAGAAAGACTTTTTAGACACTCTTCATAATCTGAGGCATATCAGCTATTTTTTTCCCCGTGGGCTTCCTCTCTCATAAATCCTCTCCAAAGAGCTGATCTACATCGAATTCTGAAGACCAGAAAGTCCTTATGAATTTATCATCTTATCTTCCTCTCAAGTTAAGGGATGAGTTTGATGGCATGATACCTGTGAAAAACTTAAAATAGCATACTATGAGATTTGATGATCCCTCATCAACCATGCATGCTCTGGGTACACTGCAGATCTCAGTGTTAGTTGCTATCAAAGTTTAAGGCTGAGTTGGCCACTAAACTTCGATGTATGCTCTCTATGCCACCACCACCCTCCCAGAGGAGGATAACAAGGGAATCAGGGAGAGAGACTTTGAGGTTGAAAAAAGCCTTGAAGTCGTTTAATGAAAAAAGAGAATAACACTAACAGTAACAGTGAGAATATCAAACTACATGCATACAAGAACACAAACACGTCCAAAGATGCAAGATAATACATTAATACAGGACCAACGCCCTCTAGATGACAACAAGATCCCAAACGAGAAAAAGGAAATCCCAGACTGAACTCAGCAGCAGATAACAGAGCCCGAGCACAGAGTCCCAAGGATAGTTCCAAACAAACCAAAAAGGAGCTGTGCCTCTGGCACTCGGAGGGGGAGGGGGTGCAAGGGAAGCCAAGCTGGTCTGCGGGACAGTGCTGCTCTGCAGTGTGGAAACAGGATGATTAGAACACCAGGAGCATAGGGAGAGATGAGGAACAGCCAAAACCAATCCTCCCAGCAAAGCAGCACTAAAGGCCCCATAATGCTTCTTAAGGGTCCTTTTATACTGAGCACCATGGGAAGGAACACTGTGATTGGTCTATTTGGGTCACCTGGCACATCCTCTCCTCCCCACAGGCAGAGCTGCCACCCCCACTAATTGCCACCTCTGCCAGGCTGCCCGGGAGAGCTTTTGTCCTGGTACCCGCAAACCAGGACACTTGTGGAAATTAGGTGACGCATACAGCAACTGTTGGCCAGAGGCCATTGGTACCTGACCCATCTCAGGGCAGCTCCTTACACCTGAGCGGTGACTCGTTCTGCAGTTTCAGTGAGGACATCCCAGCATCTGCTAAACTAAAGGGAAGGAAACAACGAGCCAAGGTCCTGTGTCATTTCTCACATGATGAAGGAGACCTTTAAAAGAGGTCTAAAATGAGAGAGAGGAACACAAAAAAAAATGCCTTTCATACATTGCCTTTGTGCCTGTATGGACACGGTGCATAGCAATTGTTTTCACAGAATCACAGATTGTTAGAGGTTGGAAGGGACATTGAAAGATTATCTAGTCCAGCACCCCTGCCAGAGCAGGACCACCCACAGCAGGTCACACAGGAATGCGTCCAGGCGGGTTTTGAATGTCTCCAGAGGAGACTCCACAACCTCCCCGGGCAGCCTGTGCCAGTGCTCTGTCACCCTCACAGTGAAAAAGTTTTTTCTAATGTTTTTGTGGAACGTCCTACGTTCCAGCTTGTATTCGTTGCCTATCATTGGACATCACTGAAAAGAGCCTGGCTCTGTCCTCCTGACACTCACCCTTTATATCTTTATAAACATTAATGAGGTCACCTCTCAGTCTTCTCCAAGCTTAAGAGACCCACCTCCTTCAGCTTTTCATCGTAAGTGAGAACTTTGTTTTACTGGAAGACTACTGGTAACAGAGCACACAAGCATTCCTCTCTGAAGGGCTCCTGCATGTAGGTCACTGTTAGAAACAGCCAGTTTGGAAGAGGGGTAAGAGCAAGATATGCTAAATATTGCTAATTTCTGTTTGGCCAGCATAGTTCTGGTTCCCTCCTCCTCCCCAAATCCTGTCTTTCTGAACAAACAGCACATCCATTGCTGTCATCTCAACTTCTGCCAACCGCAAACTTCAGTACAGGCCTAAATCTGCTGCCCCTGAAGTACCACTTTAATAGCACTAGCGCCAGTTACTGCTGCGAATACGGCTTTGTAGTGAAGATCAGCCTGCCCTTACACCATATCAAGCAAAATCCCAGTCTCCCCGAACCCTTGCCTTAGGTGACAATTGCCAAGGAGAAAGGAAAGCGCAAGCTCGGGGTATTTCCTTCATCTTGAGATTTTTTTTGCAACAAAAGCAAAACAGTCAGCCCATGAACTTCCCTCTAGAACAGGGTGTACTCAACTCATATGCTTCAGTCTCGACAGCAAACAGCCCGTGTTGCTACGCTTAATTGCTATCTGGCAGCTCTAACCACGCAAACTTCTCCAGCAGTTTTCAGATGCTGCAGTCCCCGTGGCTCCCTGAAAAAACATCAGAATCCATTCCTTGTCCTGTGTTTTGGATGCCCCTTGCCCATTTTTCTGTGCAGTTTACACTGGGTGGCAGTTGTCAGTTGACACAGATACAGATTTCTTTGGCTACAACTCCACCAGGACCACATTGTAGGAAAGTCACATGTTCAGGACAGGATTCATGTCACCTAACTTTATTTCAGAGTTTGGGCATGTATCCCAGGCTAGCCAGCTAATTCCCATCATAATCACTGAGGACACAGGCAGCTGAAGATTCATTTCATTCCAGCACAGGCTTTTAAATTAAGTGCAATGAATTTACTTCCTTAACTCCTTGACTGTAGAGGGAACCCAGAGAATTAGCTCAGGTTAGTTGCTTCCTTTTTTAGATCTGTTTAAGCAGTGGTTACATGATACAAGCTCCATGCAATAGTGTCAGATTCCATTGGGAATTTGATTGGCATATATATTCCAAAAGATTTCAAATAGCTTCTTAGTGGCTCTCTGTTTACCCAAAACACCGTATGTTCAGTAACTTTGAGCCAACCTTTAAGAAGTCTAGCTGAGGTGTTCAAATGTCTTAATCTGTTCCCTCAGAAACTGGAAAAATATGTTTTTTGAGATAATATAGTGGAGTCCACTCTTCATACGATGATCAGCAATACTTTGTTTTATGTTCAGTTTCAGACATGCACAGAAAACGAGGTGCCTGTCTTTTTCAATGCATGATAATTTTTCAGTCTGATTTTTCATCAGGCTTTCAAATCTGGATGTAATTTTTACTTTTTAGCCAGCTGAACATATAAACAATACTAGAACTGATTTTGGCATTTAACAGAAGAAATTGAGTCTCAGGTATTTGGGAGTTCTATTATAAAAAATCATTTTAGTTACCATTTTTTAAATGTATTAAAAAGTAATATGCAAGAAACTATAGTGGCATGCAAAATCTTCCAGACATGAGAACAAATTAATGACTTAGTGGGTGAAACTCTGGAATGCTGACAAATGCAGGCTAGACTTGTAATGTACTGGTAGCATGGTTAACAGCCTGCGACCAAAATGTCTTGTAACCTTCATGTGAACCATCAATTTATGCCTTGAAACTTACACTGCTACTATACCATTAGAATTCTTTTTCCCTTGCCAAAGCTTACTTTATTTTCTTGGGCAAATTCTGCATCAATACAAAATGTTGGCCTGGGGTTGTCTGAAGAAACAGGTATATATAGAAAAGAAATTTACATCAAACTTAGGTCTTCGCACAGGGTAAAACAGATTTACATTGCAAGATGAGATGCTGGAATTGGGAAGTATCTGAAAGAGTAATTAAGAATCAAGTACAGCAGAAAGCCATACACTCCTTTAACTTAAATCCTTTTTAACTCTTTTTCCTACAGTCTCCTCCCAGACAGATTTTCTTGAATGTAACTTACACGTTAACTCCTTTCATACTCCATGTGAAAACCGTGTCAGGTTGTACTAATTTCTAGGAGCATAACTGCTGAGACACAGGTGCTGTGAAAAAAAAATGGATAAAGAAAGACTTCCTTCAGAGCCTTGTCACAGAGAAAGAGAAACCAGATATTCCATTTTTGCTTTTTCCACTGCTACTCTATTGCTTACCCTCTGCCTTAGGAAATCCCCAAATCTAGGAAAGTATAAAAGCAAGGTATCAACAGAAGCTCACTGAGACATCTGCTGCTTCCTAGTGCTGGAGACAGGCCTTTCACTCTGACGTGTTCCTGGCCATTCTTACATCTGTTAATTCCCACTTGACGAAACAGACCCATGAGCCTACAAAAACAGGGAGCCCAGAGCCCATCCCTGGCATGAGATGTGCTCAAAACCAGTCTAAAGTCATTTTTTCTCCCTGAGGAAACTCATGCCAAGACCCTGTCTTTTTTAAAATCTCTGCTATAACATTTCATGGCCATTCCAAAAGACACCACTGCTTAGAGACTGTAGTTATAAAATACTATCCCATAAACTCTGAAAACTATTCAGGGACTATAAAATCGTTACAGCAACTCCCTTTTGTAGTGCTCACAAAGAAATAAAAGGGGGGAAGAGTAACAGAAGTTCAAATGTCTTGAAGGAAGGATAGTGAATACATATTTATTTGATTTTAATTAACCCCACCTCCTCGTTACATTCAGATCTTTTAAAGCATCACTCAAAGTGATAATTACAGAAAAGTACATTTTATCCATTGTTTTAAAGGTAGGAACTTTACTTCTGAGCAAGAAAGCTATATTGCTTTTCTTAAAAGAAGGTATTAAAAAGCCTTACATTAAGTATAACCTGACAGAAATAACTTCATTTAAAACTCAGTCTACTTTGTTTTTATATTTATAGGGTGATAGCCTAGTCCCACAAAAGCCAATGGAAATTTTGATATCCATTTCAATGGTGGCAGAATTTCATTCACTGTGTTCAATGAAATTAGAATTATTAGATTTTCATGTTAAATGCAGAGGAAAATCCTGTTCAGATTTCCTGCTAATCCAGACTCAGAGTTTCTGCATGGCTAAAGCAGGAAAGTTGGTAACCTCAGATCTTTTCTAAACTGTACAGAAATGACCCAATTTCCCACATTCTTTTGAATACTAAACCTTTGAAGCCTGTGATATAGGGAGGAACCGCTATGCTGCACTTTGAGTTTCACTCAGTATTCTGACTGCAATCTTTATAAATCTGCAAGGATTTACATTCATTGTCTCTCCAGAGTCACTTGCAAAATGATTTCTAAAAATTTTCTCTTTCAACTACTATTAGACACTGTCTAATACAGGAACAAGGAATTCCTGGCTCGAGGGCCAGATACAATCTGCAACTTAATTTCAGGCAGGCTGCAGCCAAATGAGTTTGCATGTGTGCGTGCTTATTATAGGATGAAAAACAAAACCGTTTATTAACATAAGACTTGCCAAATGCCTCTGAGAGACCTAGCTGGTCCTCCTCAAGGAAGGGATCTCTGCTGCAGGGCTAATAAATTGCAACTCAACATTACAGCTACCAGCCAAGCAAGGCAGAAAGACAATACTGCAGAATATTACACAATAATTGAATGCAGTATTCCAATGCGATTGTCCAGTAGGTTGCCAAGCTGGTACAAAGGGCGCCACTGGCAGGCACGGAGGTTACACAGTACTGGCAGCGTCACTTCAGTCAACGGCAAAGATGGGGAAGGGAGTGGGAGAGATGGAAGAAATGACTCTACCTTGAGTTTCTGAGTCCAGAGGGCACGTGGGGACTGCCAGGAAAACAAACAAACAAACAAATATCCTTCCACTTTCAAACTGAGCATGTGACACAGAGAGTGAGGAAGAGACAAAATGAATATAAGAGTCCTCAATGTCATTTCTACAAAATTGCTTTCTAATGAGAGCTGTACCTCGATATCATGAGGCATTAAAAGTGAATGCAATGGATTAAGAAGGAAAAAAATGTTCAGAACTGTAGGAAGTTGCTTGCATCCTACTGGTACTTGACCTAAACCATCTCATATCCACGTAGGTTATTGCTGTTTCCCGCTATCTCTCCTGAAAAATGACTGTTCATGCAGTAAGAGCCACTGTCATGCAACAGCTCTGCTGTAGTGGACGTTGTGAAGCTCCTTGGCATGGGAGGCTGGGAGGTGGGAGGGAAGGCAGGAAGGAGGTGGAAAGGCAAACAAGAGGAAAATGTAATGGGTTCACATCACCAACCTTCATAAATCTTGATCATGCCTTCAACGAGATCTAGAAAAATCGCAGTTTCACTCCAGGACAGGGATGCTCATTACCTAAGTTCAAACTGTATGAAAAATTTCTGTGGGAAAATCATTCATAATTGATTTATGGCTAAATTGAGGGAAGTGGAAGTGCCATGGCCAATGTACTGCCTTCAAAATATCTTCCAATCTCACACCCTCACTAAAAGCTTTGCACAAAGCTGCTTCTATCATTTGAGTACCCAAACACAAGGCATTAACCCAGCACATCCCATTAATAATTCCAACCACCTAGGAATGAAAGCTGCAACAAAATAGAGAAAGGGGAAAAATTAATAATTTAGTAATTGACCTCTATCTGGAAAATGATACCATTCTAAAACAAACACACCTCTCTTTACAAGCTTGACAGAGTCCTGAGCAATATTTATATTTAAAAATCTAATCAATTTATTCATGTTTCTTTGAGAAAAAAAAGAAAATTATTTATGTCTGAGGGAAGACTCAAGCTTCAGAATTTTCATTAATCTTATTTTAAGAAATATCTAATTTCTTGAGAGCTGTTCAGAGCAAGCTACACAGAGGGAAGGCTCAGCATGACAGATCTTTTCTGTGATCAGCTGTTCAATGTCTCCATATACTTCAAATCAATACAAAGGGCAGATGGATGTTTGGATTAATATCTGTGTTCCAAGAAGTGCAAAAATATCTGAGGCCATGCATTAGCTCCTATGCTCTTCAGCAAGTTTATCATCAACAGACTTTAGAGTTGCATCATGGCCCTATGAAAATTTAACTCATGCACTGCCACGGCACAAGGAATGTGTGGACCCAGAGCAGCAGCAGAATATTTGGGGAAGGGGAAGGAAGAGAAAAATTATGACTCTGCTTCAAGGAACAATCTCTCAGAGCAGCAGCCATCCTTCTGACAGTGTGAAGGCAACTGGGACCCACTGGGGAAAAAGCCATCTGTGTACAACCCTGCAAGAAGGAGGTCATGAAAGCCATTGGGAAAAACAGAACAAAACAGAACAACTCTGTTACTTTATTTGCTTCTTACTGAGCAATCCCTTATCATGTTTCACCATAAATTCCGCTGTGTGTGCACACAAACACCCCTATACACACATTTGTTTTATATACACCTACGTAGCTTTAGGTCAGCTAATCAAGCAATTAAATGCACCATTTTTTCCCAGAGCACACAAACGAGAATCATGAGATACTGCACATTAGAAAAGACATTTTA
Source organism: Apaloderma vittatum (assembly GCF_000703405.1). Taxonomy (NCBI): domain Eukaryota; kingdom Metazoa; phylum Chordata; class Aves; order Trogoniformes; family Trogonidae; genus Apaloderma; species Apaloderma vittatum. The sequence continues at coordinate 46,018 of NW_009696457.1, read as the reverse complement.
AAGTTGCACAGTAGCTGAATAACACTGTAACAGCACAAGCACTAGACGTCTCTATCAAAGGCGCTTTTTTTTTGTAAATAAGCACAGTACACTGAATTATTAACTCCCCTTACAGAATGTAAATAGGATTTCAGAAGAGGGATGAATCAGGAAAAATTCAAATAACAGTTTGAAAACTGGAGCATGAAGTAACTAAATAACAATCCCTCTGAAAACACAGACTAGTCAGGAGTCAGGATTTTGTAGGACTGTGGCTGTTGCCATCCTTTTCCCCTCTTAAAATCTTAAGCTGAGTTGATGACATGAAGCCTGAACTGTTATTATCACTTCCCCAATTAGTCATAATTAGTATCTTTTTGAAGAACTGTGAGGTTTCATCCCGTGCCCCTGTGGGCCTATGCTACGGAATGAGAAGAGGCTAAGTTCCTAACCTCTCATTTCCAACACAATCAGTATCCTTCACGCTTGTGTAATTTCTCCTCTTCTCTGTCTTCTGAGGTTAAATTTTTGGTTCCTCTTCTGGCAGGAGTCTTCCCAGGCTTTTGAATGTTCTTTGTCACCCCTTCCTCAATCACTCCATTTCAGATACCACCTTTTGGAGCTCAGGAGACCAAAAATGTGTACTGTGTTCTAGCTGAGACCACAGGCACAGCTTTATACAAGAGGCTGTATAATACCCTCCCAGTTACTCAATTTCTTGAATCTAGTAGTCTTGAATGATACAGAACCTAGTATCACAGTTGGTTTTTGACTGTGGTTGTAATCTGAGCAAGTGTCCCCACTGATCTCTCATGCTTGTCTCTTCTGGATCCAGCAGGACTGACTGACTGCACTCAGTCTTTCTTTGTTTACCAATGATTTTTATCCAGCACTGTTTTGCCCACTTGGTGGAAGATTTAACAATTCTCTGAAGGTATTCGTAGTTCTTATGGCTCCCAAATGGACTATATAAATATTTCCACTACAGATTTTGCAATTTTGTGGCTCCAGTCCTCTCTCAATGCCAGCAACAAATGTGTTAACAACACGAATCTTAGGTAATTTGCAAATGTCCAAAGTCCAGCTTTGTTTTCTTTCTACCCCAGCAGAATAGCCTTCCCTCTCCTCCCCAGCTTTCAGCCATAACAGTGTTTTGCCTCTCACTCCACAACACTGGAGTTCCCGTAACCTTTTGTCCAGAGCTTTGTGAAAGACCCATCACTCACAACATTTTGTTTCCAATTACTCATGACTTCTCCAACACATTCTCTGTGCAAGGAGATCACTGAAGCATCAGCTCTCGTTGCCAAAAAAATTGCTAGTGGACTACATCATGCCATAATCTCTCTAGTACTTCACTATTGTTTTTAAATGAGGATTTCAAGTTGGTTGCCAAGTCCAGATGTAAAGCGTTACTTAAATATATCACTGAGTTAACTACGTCTGTAACTGATTCACGGCCCAAGCTCTGTTTTCAGCAGAACTTAGAGAAGAGCTGCAAGCCTCAGATCCCTGTGAAAGCCAGCCACAAATCAAAGTCCTCTGGCATATGGGACCAATCGGTCTAGCAGAGGTTTGCTGCTGGAGTGCTCTGCTGTGTGTGCTCGAGCCACAGCTGTTGGCCAAACCACTTCTCACAGGGTTTGCTAGCTCCAATGCTGCCCTGCTCTCCTTCGCGGATTTGCCGTGCACCCATGCAGATTCACTGGTGCTTCCGCATTTCTTCTGGGAATCAGGACATGCCCTCTATTCTAGAAATCCTTAAAGGGCTCCTCTTCCTCAAAGACCTCCAGAATTTGAATTCCCAGCTTCAAAGGCCCAGCTGCCATGCAGGAATTGAAGATTTTGATAAGGGATGGGAATCGGCAATCCAGAAAAAATGAGCAGATGACACAGTGTCTTCTGTGATCTCTGTGGCATCAAGGAGTTTTATTTAATCCTTCTACTCTAAGAAAAAGTCACCTGGATGCTGTGTGCCTCTGAGAATGAATGCTAGGAAGGAACAAGCCAGAAGAATCCCACTGACTCAACCAGCATTTTGGAAGAAGAAAAGAGACAAAGAAAGAAAACCCAGCATGAATGAAACAGTCCAACTTCACTTCCAGCATCTTAGATGGAGAGTCGAAGACTACTGACACTCTACCAGAGGCCAATATGACAGCAGAGTTATTGTAAATTACAGCCATAATAAAAAATGCAATAAAATTACAAGGATACACTTATGTTATTGAACTTCAGAAATTAAATTTTGGCACTGAAAAAGTCACAGGCATAGACATATTCTGAAATCTTTCAGACAGCCCACATGGCTTCCACGGGGCTCAGTCCTTCCTTGCCTTACACTGGAGTCTGCCTTCTTTCCAGTTTCAGCAGCCACACGACTAAGATCTTGGCATCTTTATCCCCTGCAAGCATTCAAAGGCGGTCAGTGGGAGGAACTGCAGCTGCTGTCCCCTGGATCCCCGTCCTGCACTTTATTTGTTCAGGAGCTTTTAAAGTTACTGAATGTCTCGTTATTGAACCAAATACCATCACATTGATTGAAATGCAGCTCAAAAGTAAGCACTTCTTGTTTATTTATCCCAAAGTATACAGCACACAGAGCAAAAGGACAAGAACAACAACAAACCCTGTTTATGTGCTCTCCCTTCTCCATCACAGCTGCATTTCATCATGTCATCCACCCCACAGTCGCCATCTCCCAGTTGGGAATGTAGCTCTGCTCCCAGCCTGCTCCCCATGTGCCTGTCAGTTCAGTGTCATGGGTGCTGAGTAACTCTCCTTCTTCCATCAGCACCTTTAAAGCTTTAATATTCTGTTTGATCTCTCTGAGGCTGTGGGAGGAGTAAGCAATTTTCTTAGCTTATTAGCTAGGTAGGGACTAGTCCGCAATAAATATATCCTGTCGCATTTCCTGTAGACCTGTTATCCATGTCATCCTTCTGCCTTTTGGGGTTTTCTTAAGACTTTTTTGTTTAAGTTCACATATTCAGACAAGTGGATAAAATGCAAATAACCTGAAAGCCAGTGCTATTTATAACATTACTGTACATAACACCCTCATTCTCCCCATCACTCTTTTACCCTATAAAAATACACAAAAGTAATCAGGCACTCCATAAAAGGAAACCTAGGCATCCAGTGTTAAAACTGAGCAGAAAATGTAACCTCACCTCCTTGTGAATAATGCGCTGCTATTTAGTCTGGTTACAAGATTACGCACCGTACTGCAAATACTATGCTGTGCTATCAGCTCTTCTCTGCAATCTTCAATACAAGTCTAGGAAATTATGTATGTGGAGGCCAATGAACCCATTTGATGGACTGAAAGAAAGCAAATATGTTTGAAAATTAAGAGTGTTATCAAAAAAAAAAAAGTTACACAAATCAGAATGAAAATGCTGAAGCACCAGCAGTGTAACATGAAAAAAAGGACACAGACTTCAAGAGGCCGGATGTCACTGCACATGAAAGGAAAGGCAAGAAAAAAGTAATTACTTAAGCTGCACAGCTTTGCCCAACTTTCTGCCCAGACCTTGTGAGCAGCAAAGGTTCACATCAGTTGTCTTTGCAGTTTCTTTGGAGGTACTGATAAAGGGGTAACAGTGCAACCTAAAATAGACCCATGTAATACTCAGGTCTCCTGCTCACCACAGATGAGGCATATCCCTGGTTAACAACGTGGGCTTCATCTTTGTGAAGACTTAGAATCTATTTTCAGAGCACTTGGCCAAAAGTCCCAATAACCCCACCACCAGCCTGAGAAGAGCCACCCATCTGCTTGTTGTGTGTTGTCTCATGAAGAAAATCTTTACAAGAATTTTATCACAAGGAAGCTTTTAGAGAAAACAGTAATATTTATTTTTTTGCTTCTACTGAGGATTTCTGGGTTCACGCTGACATTTGTCTGAGCAGTTACTTAGCATGCTGTACACCATATTTCCCTTACAACACCAGTGGATACAGTAAAGTTCCCCTTTTCCCCAGAAGATGACAAGAGGATAGATTTTTCATAGCAAGTTACATTTTTTTCTTTTTTTTTCAAAGGCTCAAATGAGGGAAGATATGTTTGGAAGGAAGGATCTATGGTGAGAGTAACACTGGGTCTGAAGGTACAAAACTTGTTTCTACGACACATTAAATATCCTACCATGGTCAAAGAGACACACAACAACATTTATATGCACAAAAGTTCCACAGCCATAGGTCTGCCACCTCCTCTAGAATTCATTTCAGCAGCAGATTTCCTAGTCATTGACAGGCACCTGTAAGACAAAAGAATAAAGAACAAGTGTTAACAGAGACACACTTCTCCCACCCACAGCTTGCTGCTCAGCAGAATTTGCAAGAATCTTTAACATCTCTCAAGGATGACTACTCTGTCTTCCTGTCCTGCCCCGCTCTGTGATCAGCAGATGAATGAGATCCGATTTATCTCTGACGTGGGTATACAGCAGGGGCAGCACCAGTACTCAAACCTACAGAAGACTGAGGAGGTGGAGCAGCATCACCTGTGTCGCTCCCATTCAGCAAGGGCAGCCTCCCTTTGGCACGCAAAGTGGGCGTTTCTACCCACCTGTGCAGAGGTACCAAAAGGACGTTTTGGGATTGTGTTACTCGTGTTGTTAACGGCCCACTGGGGAAAGGTAAGACAGCGAGCCTGCATTTGTAATACACCACCTCACTCACCAAAACCTTTTAAACAGACAATACAGGAAAAACAATTACAGAAACTCCTTCAGTTCAGAGCTACCTGGGGCGAGCGCATGACATGGCATACAAGCTGTCTGGAGGCCCTGGAGAGCGGCTGCTGAATTAGCAAGGACTGGAACGACTAATTGGTGATTGTTTATCAAATAATACACTAGCAATCCCACTGTACTCTAAGGGGGATGGAAGAACAAAGCTATTTCAGATGCCACCACTGTGAACTTAGCATATTTCTGAGATATGTAAGACATATTCTTCAACTCTTTTAAGTGTCCATATGCAGACTAGACAGAGGCTGGCAGGAGGCACATTTAGAATTGCATTTATTTCAAGTGCTTCTGCTAGTTCAAAGGACTCAAACATAAACAGTTGTCTAAAAAAAAATAGATGTGTTTTGGAGAGAAGGAGAATTTATTGCTTTTGAGGTGAGAGGAAGGGATGGCAAAGATGGTGCTAATTAATACAAAGCCTTCTTTGCTGCCCCCTTGTCCCCAAACACACAAAATGAAGAGCATACTTGGCTATGCCCTCTCAATACGCTTGGCACGTACCTCCTTCTCTGTCTTCCTCGCACTCTCTCCCTCTTTCTCTCTCCATAAAGGGGCATGAAATGAGAAATTTTAGCTAGGTTTCTTCACAGAAGAGAGGCTTGGCTCCAAGCCCAGTATACAGATGTGGGAGGGAGTCTTCAAAGAGAGACTCTCTAAGAGCTGCCCAAGAAAGTGGTGCTTCTCACGGTCTGGCAGCAAGGCTTTGTGGGACTCACCATCTCAAGCCCCACCAGCAGTATCTAGCCCCTCAGAAACAATATGCCCAAAGGAGGAAAATGCCCAAGGAGGAAAAACCATCAGCATGATGCTGTCTTGAATTTTTCTCAGCTTGAACTTCAGGAAAAAAGTGACAGCATGTTGAGAGGGACAGTTAAAAAAAAGAAAACACAAAACCAACCAGAAACAACCCTCTAAAAAACTTGTGGCATCCCTGGATTCAGTATTTACTTTTTACATACCATGCCCTGTCATATGAATTAGCCAATTTATACTGAGGATTATTTGTTGTCTTTAGCAACAGATAGATTATTTCTTTTCAGCAAGTCCTTGCAGACTCTTGTAACAGTTTATTGGTATAGTAATACAAGCATAGACAATTTACACTAGCCAAAAAGTCTTTTGCAGGAACAGCCTTAGAAAATTTCCATGTGCAAATTAAGTTGTCCAAGAAAAAAAAACCAAACTTTTTTTTTCCCCTGGTGTAGCTTCACATATACTAGGGCTTTTGCTAGCATAGCAACAACGACAAAAATATAATAAATCTATTCCTGACACAGCTGTGCCAGCAAGACTAAGGCCTTCATCTCAGTGAGATTGAACTACTTCATATTTCAGCAACATTTATATTACAAGCTTTCCCCTCACAGCACAGTGCATCCTCCCCAGTTGTCTGGCTTTGTCTTGCATCCTGCCCGTATTGTGCTAACTGTGGGTCTGCTAGGCAACCTTTACAATATGCAACTGTATGCTCACTAAAACCACTTAAGAGATGCTTATTATATACAACATTAAAAAAATTCTTTCCGTTAAGCAGACAGACATAGCACAATTTCCGATGGGCCCTCAGCCCCAGCTTACAGCCAACTCTAACCCACTCCTTGTTATTGCAGTAGTAAATATTGTCCCACATGGTTACAATGTAAGTTGGCCTTAGTTTTTAAAAATGCACAACATAAATCAAACGCATCTAGCTTCCACAGCCATACTTCCCCTTTGAACACAACAGGAGGTAAACAAAATAGGGGAATGTCTTACCATGCCCAGTGAAATCCAGAGTGTTTCACTGCAGATGCCTGGAAAAGAGAAAAGAGTCTTTAAAAGACAGTCTTTTTCTCAATGGCAGTCTAACTCTGAAAAAAAGCTATTGCCAGTGTAATTCTATAGGTTGAGTTAAATAAATAAATACTTATCTGATTAATTGTTGCCTGGAATCCTTTTGTGCTTGTATCTCTTGAGTTAGAGGCCATATTTTAAAAAGTGCACAGGAGATTTGAAATCTGAGGACAACCTAAAACTTGATTCTAAGAAGGATCAACGCACCAATACCGTCCCATGGCGTGGGTGAGACAGGTTTAGTCATCAGGTGTGACAGAGAGCAGCCTGTTGCAATTATGTGGAGAGCCAACTAGAAAGCAATGTATTTAATGCACCACACACATTACAATACCCTCAAAGAAAAGAAAATCAGGTGTTTTGATACACAGGTTTTATTAAGGTCAGCTGCATTCCAGTGTCTCTGCAAAGCTACAGAAAGTGCCTGGATACAAAGAGGGTCGCAATTTGGCAATTATCACCAGACGCCAACATCACTGTTACTCACGTGCGGGTGACCTGCTAACGTACTGTGTCCAGCCATTAAGACAGAAAGACCTCCAAAGGTATTAAAATACCTTTGCAAGTTAGGACTTCACCCAATACACATATATGGTCATCTCAGGCTTTTCTTTTTTTAAAAAAAATTTTCTGCCTCACTCTTCAGCAAAGATGCTCACTGAAATCCTTCCACAAAAGCTCAAATTGATTTTTAAGGGCAGGAGCTTCTTTTGCCATGTGTTTAAACAATACCCTGGCACAAGGTGGGTCTAATTACACACGGCCAACCAGAAGGGATCTGCTCAGAGACTGAGGAAGTCAAGCGTCCTATCACACTCACAACTTAGGCTTTTTCCTCCTCAGGCAACTGCAAATGCCCATAGGACACCCCCCTACATACCCCCTTACCCCCAGTTTCTCAGCCTCTGGGCCTCCCCAGCTCCTGGCAATCTCTGGCAAGGACATTCCTTGAACCAGAACTGCATTTTTGCACACAACAGCCCCAGGGAGTTTTCTTCAAGGCGTATGCCCAAGCACCACCATCAGCATGGGAAGGTTTGGCATCTATAATATCCCAGGGAAATTTCAGAGCTAAAGGAAGTCCTTTTTGCTAGTTTTAAAATTGTCACCTAACCATTCACTTGAGGCTATTTGGTTCCCATTGTATGGGAGGTGAGTAGTCATTTTCTGCTTGCTCTCTCCATGCCACTTGAGAGGTGATAGATCCTTTGTTTTCTTCCTTCTCAGACAGGAGGTTGAAAATCCCAAGAGCTAAGTTCTTTTCCATATGGGAGTCATTCCACATCTTTTGTCAACATTTCCTGTATCTTTCCCCTTCTCCTGCATCCTTTTGAAAATGAGGGAGAAAGGATGCAACATTCAAGTGTGCCATGCCTTCATAACGTAGCATGAAAATCTTTCATTTTGTTCATTCCTTTAGCAATAAATTCCTAGTATTTGGTTCTATTTTTTTTTTCTTTTTTTAATCCTACTGCACATTCAGCAGACATTTCTATACAATTATTATAGCCTAAGGTTTCTTCCTAAGGGATAGTTTAGATTCCATCGCTGTGTATTTCAGTTTAGGATTGTTTCTCCTTCTCTGCACTATTCTATATTCAACTGACATTGAATTTCAACTGTCAGATTGCCCTTAGTCACTCTGTATTGTGAGGCCCCCTAGTACATCCTCACCTCAGCTCTCCTGCCTGACTTGGTATCATCAGGAGGCTTCTTGGTATCATTCTCCCTCTCATTGAGGACTATGCTGAACAGCACCAGACTCAAGAGAGAGACCTCACTAGTCGCTCCACTGCTTATTTAAAAGCTGACCACTTTTTCCCTAACCTTTATTTCCTAACCTAAAATGATTATTAATCCATGTAAGGACCTTGCCCCTTATCCCATGGCAGTTTGATTTCATAAAAAGTTTTTAAAGGGGTATACACTAAAAAAACCTTACAAATTTTTTTCATTTGATCGTAACACAAGCACCAATATTCTGACGCCCAAACATTTCTGTCACTGCTCAATCCTTCTTTAAAGCAAAGCTTTAAAGCAAAGCTTTTAGCTTCTCGTTAAAATAACAGCACATGTATCTATACCCTTGAACAACTTCTCCCCGGCTGCAGGAGCTACTGGTCTCCTGCAGGGAGCATGTCCCTGCCTTTGAAGAAGTCTTTCCTCACCATGTTTTCTTTAATCATAGGAGGGCCCATTTCCAGTCCCTTGAGATTACCAAATTATGGGCTGCAAATTCCTCATTCCTTCCAGGACCTTTCAGACAAGGCATGCAGAAGGTGACACCATCTCTGCAGATCTTCCCCGTAGAGTCCTTCCGGAAAGACTTTTTCCTGTTCTTTCTTATTTTAGAAAGTTGCAGCTCTTCTCTCAGCCCTCTTGTACACACGCATAGGTTGAACAATGGAGTGTGTTCTTTCACTGACTGAACTATATTTTCAATGACATGTTTATACAAACCCTCTGGTTTTGAAAGTCATTCAAACAACGCGATGCCACATATGGCTTCCCAGTGTTTGAGTAGCTCCAAAGTCCTAATTTAGACTCTGATGCCCACTAAATAAAAAGGAATGCGAGGCATATGTTCCCAGATCTAGCTTAGCAAATGTAGGCTAGAGGAAGAGAAAAATATCAACCCTGGTTACTTAATGTTATAGTAGGTTAATAAGTATAATCTTCTAAATAAAAATAATAGGCTCAAATACAATGTCAATAACCCTTCAGGGGACTTGAGCTGGTTACTACCTTTGAGAATAATAAAGGAGGCAATTCGTACTGCACGCGTGCACTTCAACTATTGAAACCCAATATGAGAATTTTAATTCAAATTATTTGGATAAAGCTGGCTACCCTGAATCAGGAAACAAAACACACAGGTATGGCAAAGTCCAAAACCATAAGATCTGCATGTTTCAGAGACAAGCCCAACTTCAGCCAAGCATAGCTCTGGGAGCCTAGGACAACACACGGGGCAATGGCTGTGCTGCAACATGGAGCTTCTTTAGGAACAGGACCTCCACGACACCAAGCACAGGCCCCCGGCACACACCAGCCCTCGCGTGGCTGGATGGTCCTCACAGCACGGCGTGTGGAAAGGTGTCCATTCAGGCCCTGCACAGCCCTTTACCAAGGTACCACATGCACCAAAACCAGTCAATAATTGCTCCTACACAATAAAGTCAAAAAAAGTAAAACCTGCTGACAACAGTTATTGGTACAATTCTGATTTTGCCTTCTCCAGCAGACCTCTGCCCATAGCAACCTTAGAGCACAGAAGCAGCTGGTACTTCATCTTCCCAGGAGACTGCTCCAGCGGCTGGTCAAGACCAGAGTTAAAGGATGCACTTATTCATTACACACACCCTCTAGATTCCCCCAGGGCACACAGAGGAAACTCCAGTCTTTCTTTTTCAAGGACATAAACGCTGTGGAAAGAGCACAGTCAAGCCCTGCCAGGACTACACCTCCTGCAGCACACATCGCTTCCCTAGCGCAGCAGGGAGCAGGGAGTGGATTCAGCCCAGCTCACTCACCATTTAAAAATTAATGGCAAATGTAGCCTCTCTAACTGCAGATAAGTCACCCCAGAGACCTCCGGAAACTAACGTCAGCCCTCCAACTCCTGTTCCTATTACAGCGTTAATCTTCGAGGTTCATCCACACACCAGTAAATGCTTTAAGTGGCCTGTTAGCTCTACCAAAGGACTGATTTTCACTCAGATCACATACACAGAAAGGTAAATGCAACATAGCAGTACACACACTCTACTATCAAAGAATGACTTAGAAGTGTCAAATTTTTAATATCATATACTTACCGATGCCTGCCTTAGTAGGTATATGCAACCTAATACTGTATTTTACTGATACTGCAGATGGTATAACCAATCTCCTAAACTCCCTACACTCTCAAAGGATTAGTATGATGTGTAGAGCACTTTTAGCTTACAAAGCACTACTTTAGTGTGTAGGGTTATTGATTTAACTTAGAAATTCTGCTATATAGTGTAGTTTTACTGATTTACCTTTTACAGTAGTGTAAGAATATCTTTTATCCCTTAAAAACTTTGACACACTTCATTATCCGATACAAAATATTGCTCCGGGTAGGATTTCAGGGCAGCCATTCAGTAATCAAAATGGATTTTTTGAAAAATTCTTTGTGTTGCAGGACTCCTCCCTCCTTACTTATGTCTTTTTTTGCTAAATAAAACCTGGCATATCCTCCAAGCTTTCCAGAAATCTCTCAGAGAAGCACCCACAGTTACATAACAGCATATCCTCACCTCTTCCAGCCTCAAGCCTTTGAGTCAGATCTGTTTTGATACAGGGCAGATACTGCCTCTTTGGGAAGAGTTTTTCCCCCCATTTGGAATACTTCCCAAACATGCTGATATATTTTCCTTCTTCTCAGCCATAGCAGTTGTTCCAGCCTCTGGTCTCCTCTCCTCTCGAATGCTGCAGGAGTCTCCTGCGTGCCATCTCCAGCCTCAGCACACACAGTTCCAGTACATATGGAAAGCTGCAGTTGAATAGTGCACACAGATGACAGCAGTAACATAATCCTGTGACATTGCTAAAAGCTTGTTTTGAAAGAGCACTTTAAACAAGACAAAAGCCTGAACCACTACCAATGACATTCTTTTCTAGCTGTTCTTCATGGTCAGCTGTCTCTGCAGCCATGCAACTCTCCTACCTTCTGCCCTGCACAACTCCTCTTTCATCATTGTTCATGCAAGTATATTCTGTTCTGTTAACTATTCTGTATGTTTAAATCTTCCTTTATTCTATGTTAATCAGTCCCCCACCTTTATCATTAATTTCTCTGCTATTAAATGTGATAGGGAAAGTGCTTCAATTTTTCCTTGTGATGACTTCACATGGCACAATCATTATCTGGAGTCTAACGTCAACAGCTACACTTTAGTCCCTTTTTCTTGGCAGATGTAGAGTTACATATAGTTAAATCTGCCAAAAAGTCCATCTACTCCATATCCTGAAGTACACCAACTCACCGCATTTTCATACATTCAATGAATTACAGCCTTTAACTATTTTAATCCAAAACCTACATATTGTGACAGGACAACAGATGACTGTAATAAGGGCTTAGACTTACAAATATGTTGTGCACATCTGCTAATTCACATCAACTGGCCACATGTAAATTTTTTTAGCCTATGGCAAATGCAGAATAATTCAGATTAGCTTAAAATTTTTTTGAAAGAATGCCATATGGTTCTAAGCTGCTCCAACCCCACAAAGAAATATTCAATGACAGGTAAGACCTAGGCAACGGTGTTATTTTATTCTCAGGTACAGTTTTCACACCTTTGCACTTTAAGATAGTATTATCATAAAATCTGGAGACTCCTAAACTCTTACTGTGCTAAAAAAAAATATAAGTTTATATCTAAGCCTCTATTCTGCTAAGGTAAATAAAGTACTGTGATTTCAAAAGATGCATAGATCATAGACAAACTGAAGTCACAACCAAAACCTTCTCTCTCGCACAATGATAAATTGTGCCATTCCAGCAGCTATTTAAACCTCACTGCCTGAACTCACGCTGACCCGAAACATACCCGTTCCTTCATTACCCCAAGCTTTGTGCCATGTGCGGCATCAAACAACTTATCTTCTTCCTGCTTACAGCACCTCCTGCAATAGCTTTCTTCTCAAAGAAAAAAAAATAAAGGCAGACTGTTTAAAATGGAATGATGTTTATGAAGCTAAAACAAAACAGAACTGCCCACCCAACTCTTGTCTGTATTTTTCAGCAGCACAACATCCTGCGGTGGCCTCAGCCAGCTGTGCTTGGTGACCCTCTGAGCGATCCCTTGAGTGTGCTCCGATTTTGTCAAGCAATGAACTCCCTGGCCTCGAAGGCAGCAAGAAGTTTGTCACTGACTTCATCTGGGAACAGGAACTGGCTCAATCATAAGAAACCTTGAGCTAAATAAAGCAGCAAGAAAAGGCACAGGCAGGAGGTGGGGGGGTGTCGGCTCAGAGTACCACAGGGCACAGCTGTGCTTGTTACCAAGGTTACTTGATACTTGCCCACATAAAATTTCATTTTCAGTTGCCAATAATTCTGGACAACTTTGACCCCCTTGAGTGGGAATCTGGGGTGGAAATGCGTTGAATACGTGCTGCAGTCGGAGCTGGGGTGGCAGAAAAGGTTTCTAGATATTGTAGGCAGTTTTGAGAAAGAGGCTACAGGGAAGGGTGTGGAGGGGGAAAGCTCTTTTTCAAGAAGGGCTCCCCACATGAAGCTTCCCTGCTTCATGTCTGAAAATAAGTATGACACATGAAAAACTTGTGCTTTGCGTTAGGAATCTGTCTAAACAAAAACCTACCTGAGTTTGGATGAGGTGTAAGTCCTCAAACAGAACAGAAAAGAAAAACTCCAGTTCAAAACCTGTCAGTAAAGATGCATTCAATTTTTAGCTGCTTTAGCCAAAAAGCTGGTTAGGCAATTTCAGTCATTCCCTCATCACATTTCTGCTCCAGCCTAGGGCTGAGTGGGACTTGCTTAGAACTGCAATTCCAGTGTGCTGAACGCTGAGAGATCCAGGCCTCTAAAACAAAAGCCTGGATACCCTCTTCCTCCAGCAGTGTTTTCCCAGCCAACATCCCATGTTCGGTCCAAGGAACATGGAAGAGAAAATTTTCAGAATGAAATGTAGTAGGAACAAAAGACTTGAGCTTGCAAAGTGCAGGGAGAAATAGAGGGAGAAGAAGTATGTAGGCTCCAAATGCCTGGCCTGGAGAGGCTGAAATAGGAATGGATGAGAAATAGGATCTAAGAGTCGGGGAGAATAAGGTCATTCACAAATCTGGTACTGAAATTTGGCAGAGAAGACCATGGCAAGGAGTCAATATGGTGTGGAAAAGCAGACGACAAGAGTCACAGCACTGATGACCTTGGATGCAGAAGAAATGTTGAGACTACATCCAAGGCATACCAACTGCCTGAAGTATCTCTAGAAATGAGTCTGAGGTTCAGTGGGAATAAACCAGCATGGCAGAAATACCAAAGTGCGGGCAGAGACAGATCAGGGGACTTCATGTGGCTGAGCCAAAAATTGAGATTTCTGTCGTGTATCTGTGAAATGAATGATAAAGCAGATCGAAGCTCCTTCATGCTAGCCTGTGGGGAAGGTGCGTGGTGGCCACCAGTTACTCCGCTAGCCCAAGTGGCCCTGCTTGGTGTGGTGCATGAAGGAGCTGCAGTCTGTCTAACAACTCAGAGAGGTACACTTTTCACATCACATCCTTAATTTGTTTTTTGTAAAAAGGGAGTTGGCAGGAAGCAAATTCTTCTCTTGTGCCTCTCACAGCCCCTGCTCCTTACACTTAAGTTTACTTTTAAAGATTAGATTTGGTTACCTACAGCTGGAGCCATCTCTGTGGTGCCTTGCTCTGTACACATCGACATTCACTTGAAGCTCAAAGAGTGTTAGGAAAATGTTATTTTTCACTTGCTGGGAAATAGGCATTGCTGTCCTTGCACTGTGGAAGAGATGAGAAAAGGGATATTTTACGTGCCTGAGAAATAGTTATGGCCATATTTAACTGCACAGCCTCCTTCCTCTCATAGAGATTTTTAATCCTAATATCCTAATACAAGATGATCACTTGCGCACTAAGCTAAAAGCTGATCTGAGCAGCCTCATTGACTTAGGACAGCATTCCTTCCCATGAACGAGCACAGACAGTATTGTTCTGGGATTTGTTCATGAATTTATTTAAATTATAGTGATTTCAAGTTTCACATGGCATTTTCCATCAGTTTCTTAATAAAGCTGCTAAATAAAATCTGTAAGCACCATTACGGATGAGAAAAACAGAGCCTCAAGAGAAGAGTATTTGCCTCAGGCCCCTCTGCAATCCGGGAGTTGAACTGGAAGAGTGGTGCAACATAACCTTCTGCAGCACAAGCCACCTATATGGGAATAAAAAACCCAAATCTGAGATTATTTAGTTTATGGTGACACTTGCCCTTCAGTAATAAGGCTGAAAAAGATCTTGATTGCTGTCATAGTTCATGAACTTGCTCAAAACACTCCAATTCAAAGCCCAGAGTAAATCTTGCATCTCTGGAGCCATGACTCTGCCTCACCTGCCACTCTGAGAACTACCAGGTCATTTTTTTCCTGGAAGGATCCCTTCGTTCTGACCCCGGTGCCATTTCCTATCCAGTGCCACGCTGGTTGCACAGCTCATGGAAGGAAAGACAGTTCTTGCTAAACCTGTAGTATCTCAAAAGTTTAATCACCTCCAGGGGAGGTTCCTGAGTTTCCATTGCTCCTGCTTCCCTCTTCAGATACTACCTCTTGATATTTGCTGTTCAGCACAGACACATGGTTTGTTGCACAGGGGTTGGGGCAGCACAAGCCATTTAGCCTGGCAGTTTGAAGCAAAAATGTTAGGATGCCTTTTACAGAAGAACAAACATTGACTCATGTTAGGAAATGTCACTTGTGCGATGCGTTATTTTGCAAGACCACCATGGTTGCATTGCCTTGCTCTGACCAGCCACATTAATATTTGAATACTGGACGACAACACTTTAAGATTAATTCCAGTAAGTTATTCACGCCTGGAGGTTCTGATTTTCAAGGAAAAGCATGTGGGCTAGACTACGGCATTTCACCACAGCCCCCAGGAAAGTGCAGTGGGAAGTCACTCAGCCCCAAGAGGGTCAGAATAGCTTTTATCTTTGTAAAATAACCCCTCTTCCTGCTTCTCTGGAACCAGGACACTTCGTCGCAGCAGATGACACGCCAGGGGCCTTTTCTTGCTCCCAGCCAGCACTGCCAGGCAGTACGTTTACAATAGCGGGTGTACACATACTCAGCCTTCTGTCCCCATTGGAGAAAGATGCATCATTTATTTGCCCAGGGAAGCAAAAAAGGCCATTCTCAGACAAGCGTTCTTTGCAAGACCAGGACTCATTTCTGTGACTGATCAAGGCAGGACTGCTTTGGCTCTCTCCATTTCTTTCAGTTCCACACTCCTTACGTAAGAGTCTCGAAGCCACGAAGAACTTGCAAAGATGACAGTGTGAGAAGAGATACTGTCAAAACAAGCATGGCAAAGAGCCTCCTGAGAATGCTTTCTGCCACAAGGACAAACCGTTTTCCTCGGACTGGTGCTGGCACACATGGAGCATGAAACTGATGCCCAGAAACGTTACTAGAAAGCTGAGGCAGAGGGGTTCAGCCAGTCAGCACCTGCCCCTCTGCAGGAGGAGAGCCAAGAAGTGCTTGACTCCTACTCTCAATTTTCTTCTAGGGTTTAAGGAGTACACACAGCAGTGACGTTACTTGGAATATTACATACTTTTTCCTGAAATCACCGTTATACGCAATTCTTACTTGTACCATTTTTTTTTAAATAAGGAAGTGGCCTGCTTTTCAGAACTGCCCAGCAACGCCAGCTCAACCACGGCAACATCAACAAGGGTGTACTTTCAGCATGCAAAAGTCTGCTGAAGACATGAGTAGAAGGTATTACTTGCTGGTTCCCATCTTTGAAATGGAAGTTCAGAACTGGCAAAAGAAAATGTCTCTACTATTCTATTCAATACTACCAAATCACCAGGCAGAAATCATTACGACTTCCACCGCATCAGGTCTTAAACACATTATCCAGCTATTACTGTCTGACTGTCTTGAAACTCACTGCCTGACATCTCCATATAACAAGTAACAGAATATGTTGGGTACTTATTAATTAAGAGATACGCGAAGGAGTACAGACTGAATTCTTTAATTTACCAAACACTAGTTTAATGACTGAACCCATGTTTATGCTAGTCAGAAGTTCAAACAGAAATCACCTTGAAACATATGGCTTTCAGTTTCCAAACAGGAAAAAATTACAATAAAGCAAGTATTAAAAGTAGCTGTAAGTTCACTACTGGTTGGTGTTCAAAATCAGAGTGCTTTTAAAAATAGCAAATGAGAGTGTGAGAAGTTTTCTTATATATATAAACAGTACAAAACATTGATCTTTTAGAGTGTCTGAAAAAATAATAAATCAAGATTTAAAATCTTTTCCTTCTCCTTCCTTCTACGACCTGGTCAGAGACAGGAGACATTTACAATGATGTGTAGTAAATTCAGTTTTTTCCATTGCTTTGCAGTCACATGCACCTCTGTAAAATGGACAGAAAAACACTGCCAGAGCAAGACACAGAATTTCTAGTTGGTGCCTTTTATCCCACACTATTTTACAGCAGCGCAGGCATGAAATGCGCTCACTCTGCTCTCACGGATCATTACAAAAGTCCAGGTCAACAAAGATCAGGCTCCTTGTCTAAACCAGCAGTCGTGACCCTGATCCTGGGATTACTTCTTTCAGTCTCCAGCCCCTCCGTTTCCTTTCCCTTTCTGCTGAGGACACACTGAGCAGCAGCAGCAGCCGCTGAGTTTTGCCACTTTCTTCTGGCTCCCTTGGGGCTGAGGGGATGGGGCCCTGCTTAGGTGATGCCTGGCTACTGCGCAGTGCCCAGAGCCGTGAGGATTTGTGAGGTTACTGATACCCCCCCCACCTCGAAATGTGCACTGCTATGCTGGCAAGAGACTGCTGGAAGTGATTCCGTGCTGCTGTCTGTTGAGATGACAAGAATTCGTGTTTGGGTTGTGTCTGCCGGCTGCCAGAACCACTTCAAAGATTCCCAGTGGGTTTCAGAAGCACCCCTTTTCACATCTATTCACCAGCAGCTCAGGTTATTGCAACAAATCATCCATGTCACAAAGACAGTTTTACACTGCTACAAGTTACTCAAGATCACCAACAGCTCAAGGAATTGAGAGAAAAACAGAAAAAGAAAAAAAGCGCAAAACTTAAATCGCCAAAACAGAAAATTTTCACCTTTAGGATGGCCATTTTACAGGCTCCATTCTAAAAGCAAAGCTCAGGATTTCAGCCCGAGATACAAGCAGCGTTGATACAACAGGTTTGCTACAAATTCAATATAACTAGTATCTACCAGAGGAAGAAAAAGATTCAGAATATAGTGCAGGTCAAGTAAAGGACTATGCAGAAGTGAAAACACCTGTGAAGTGGGGGACATGTGGAAGATGTGCTGACTACTAAGGATTAGACAGAATGAAAAAGGGGCTTGGACTGTGGCTGGAGTAGAAGAACTGTTACTGCCGTGAGCTGGCATCCAAGACCATGAAACCTGCTTCAGCAACCTTCCACAGCAAACAGCGTTAAACAAGGCTGAGCTTCGCCCTTGCAGCTTCACAGAGGGGGCATGGGAACTTGCTAGAGAGAGTCCAGAGCTTTCCTGTTTCATCTCAAGTCTTTGGCAGTTTTCAACCTGCACCCCCAGCAAAGAGCATGAATAAGGAGAGAGCAAGAATTTGCAAAAGTGTTAGCACTCATCCTGCTGAGCCCAAACTAAAGCAGGGCGGAGACACGATCCCTCTGAGCAGATTGTGAATAAAACACTAAAAAAAGAAAAGAAGAAAGAAGAAGAAGGAAAAAAGATGTAGCTAGACTACACGGGGGAAGGCAGTGAGCTAACTTAATGAGTCAGGTTTTTTGTTCCCTAAAATCTTGCATAAGACTCATAGGGGTCTAATGAGACAGGGAAAATCCTGGAAGAACAGCTGAGAAGGTCTATTTTACATGCTCTCTTCTGCAGTACCTTTTCTTAATATAAAATTTGCTTTAATAAATTATTAAATATTAGTTATAATAAGCTATTGGAAAACCAATGTGTCAACCATTTTCAAAAAGTTCTGTAACAGTGTCCTTCCAGAGACACACCCCAGGGCCAGCTGGGAGCTGGCTGTGACAATTCTGATACTTCCTGAGGCAGCAGGAGGGGCAGGCAGCTGGGGTAGCTTTCAACGTTCCCCACTTTTTCTAAGTAACAGTCTGAAGTTAGCTCTGTTCCTCTCCAACTGTTCCATATAGGGTTTCCCCCCTCTACTCCCAAATGTAGTCCCCTGGCATGTTTAGGTCCTGATCCTGGCTGCCCATAGTTGTAATGAAGTCCCCTGATAGCTGATAAAGGCAAGAATCAAGAAACAGATACTCATGTCTAAGTATTTTCATGATCCAGTTCCACGCTTGCTCTTACTGCATTAATCCATGCATCAACAGCCTTAAAGCACAGGGGAAATGGCCTCAAGATGCGTCAGGGTAAGTTTAGATTGGATATTCGGAGGAAGTTCTTTACTGAAGGAGTGGTGAGGCACTGGAACAGGCTGCCCAGGGAGGTGGTGGAGTCACCAACCCTGGAGGTGTTTAAAAAAAAAGTAGATCTAGCACTTGAGGCTATGGTGTAGTGGTTAGATATGCTGGGATGAAGGTTGGACTAGATGATCTTCAGAGGTCCCTTCCAACCCCTACCATTCTGTGATTCTGTGATTCTGTGTGATTAACATCTGAAAACGGACGTCCTGTTTCTGTACTTCACAGCAGTCGAGCATCGGAAGATGCAGTGTATCCTTGCACATTAACTGAGGCTCCTACTAATCAGAAGCCCAACAGAGCGGCACTATTGGAAATGCCACTTGATTAGTCTGTGACTCAAGGAGAAGAGCTTTATTTATTATTGAAGCAAAAATTCTCATTAAACTGTATTTTTCAGCAAACCTGGGACAAGCTGATCTCTACAGCTTTTAGCTTTCTCTGTTACAATCTTAAGCAGCACACCAAATACAGTGTTTCCCTAAGCCTTGTTACCGCCTTCTCATTTTAGCTAATAGATGGAGACACATTTAGCGAAAAGGTGAGTCTATGTTTTCTGCCTTTCCTACATTCTTAGAAAACTTCACTTTGGGAGCAGTTCAGGTTCTTTTGGAGCTGCTCTGAGAGACCCTTTTAGAACAGATACCACTACTCAGGATTTGGAAAGTGGGAGGTCACATAATGCAATGACTTCAGATAATAAGAACTGCAGAGCAGTTACTGAGACATCAGCATGTTTGTCACTGTTTCACAGGAGCTTAAAGCACATAAACAAAACCAATTCCAAGTCCAGAATCCCAAATAAATAAATTGGTTACCCACACAGATGAGAGAGAGCGAAGCAGTTTTCCCTGAAGCCACTCAGATTTACATCAACAGAGCACAGTAATCTACTGTTTCCAACCGCTTTAGAATGTTAAAGGCAAAACATAAATTGACCTTGTTACACTCTAACACAGTCTTAATAAATACAACCAGCATCAATATCACAGTCCTACCTACCTACCTACCACTGGTCCAGCCTACCCTTCTGAATTTATTACTGAGCAGAGAAACAAAATGTGAAGATGTTTGCTTGTTTGTTTTTGACGTTAATTGGTGAGTCAGTATTCACCAGTGGATAAGTCAGTACAAGAACACTTCTGTGCATGGTCCTAGTCCGTGATGTTCCAGCAAACTTTCCACAGAAATCAATGAGAGTTGTGTCTGTAAGAACAAGTTCAGTCAGGTATTGTGAGAATTATGGAGTACATCACCTATTCTATTAGAAACAAATGAGCTCATTTACATTTTAATTTTGTGGAACAAGCTACTCTCAACAGGGCAGTTTGCTAGAGTTACTGCAGATGTACAGAAGTTGTAATTTTCATCATTAGAATACAAAAATCTCATTAGAGAAGCCAGAGAACCAATAGGCATATTAGAGAAACTGCCTGTCTGGGACATCCCTCCAGATCTTCATGAACACAGTCTTCTCCTACCTTGCAGTATGTTGTCACATAGCTAAATACCACAAGAAGTCTCATTAGTCAGAAAATATTGCACTTCTCATTGACCCTTTGAAATGATTAACACCATACAGATGGAAATTACATCAAAATACTTAAAACTGGAAATAAGTTAACTGAACAAACTCAAATAAATACATTACAATAACTACAGAATGTACTGATTCTCCTCTCTCTTATTTAGGGTTTAATTTCTCTGAATCTTGTAGTCCTTAAACTAAAACCCTGCCATCCCCTACTAGATCAGAGGATGGAAAGGCAACCTCCACTGTGCAGGTGCCGCAGTGCATCAAAACACCATTTCAAATTGTCTTCTCTCTAAACAGAGGCTGCAATCAGTGCTGGGTCAAAGTCTGCTATGAGGATGAGGACATTGGTTTTACCACATGCCTTTTAGATTCACTGTGATCTTCATGTTGCTCATGAGAAATTCAGGCAATATTTGGCCAGTAACAACAGCTCAGTAAAACAAGCCAAACCCCTCAAATATTGAAAGTCCTTGGAATACAGTCTTTTTAAGTTATGATTTCTACAGTAACAATCACATATTTATGGGGTGCTTGTACTTACGACAAAGAGAGAGACAGATTCTCACATCAAGTTGCTGCTCTTAGGTAGAAAAGGAATATTAACTTTCATGTTTGAGGAGACAGACCTAATCATTAGGCTGAGGTAGATTTTTCTTTACTATTTCTACCTGGGGTAGAAACATGGAAGCCAAAATGAGACAAAATTCAAGTCATTTTTTTTCTGTCTCTCTGTCCATTAGCATTATTGTTTTCACGATGGAAGAGCTTCAGGATAATACAGCATCCTAGGAGAACCTACAGCTCTGTAACGAGAACATTCCCAAAACGGGGCAAGAGGGGGCTTTGCCCAAAGTGAAGATCTGAGCAAAGGCCAAACACAACGTAGACCAGGTCTTTGGGACCTCCAGCTGTGGGAAGCAACAAGCACTGTTTCCTTCTTTCTTCTCTCCCCTTCCCATCTGTGACTTCAATCCTTTGATTTCTTTAGAAAACCTCAGATGAAGTGGGTTTCATTAGGACTGAGTCTATTTGTTACACACAAGTGATTTTTGTAAAATGTTTTCTTTCAAGTCTCCTAGAATAAAAAAGCAAACTCCTCTCCCAAACTGCTCCTCCCTGCCACCCCAAAAGAAGAAAAGAGGGCTAGAATAGCATTATCCACTGATTCAGCATTCATTGTGTGTTGAAAAGAGGGATGGCAGTCAGATCATTTTCAAGAAGCAGTGAGGAGTAAAAAAGGAGTGGCTCGATGAAATATTTTTCTAGATGCAAAATTCTATATGTAAACAGTACGGATTTAGCAGTTCTACCCACACAAACCTTACAAGTACGCTATTGTCAAAGGCAATCGTCACCTCAGGTAAATATTTTATAAATCATTTTATAGACTCTGGCTTAGAACTGGGGCACCTCAAGGAGGAGACCTCACAACTGCATGCATATGTGCCAGTGCTGCTGTTATCTTCTCTAACCATGCACTGAAACGTGCCTTGTAGCAGAGGGAAAAGGAAGTCTGTAGCCTACAGAGCAAGGAAAGAGAGAAGATGATATTGCTCACTCATGTCCCCTCCCCCTGTGCTTATCATCATGCAGGAGGAGGGCGATCTATTGATACTGGGTGTAAAGACAGCCATCCCTCTGATCCAGTGTTGCTTTTGTGAAAGGCAGAGAGCTAGTGAAAGAGAACAAACGGTCTCCCCTATGTGCATTGTTAGGGTAGGAGACAAAAGAAAACCTGTTTTGAATCACTGAGGACTATTACTGTAACAAAGTACAAGATAACATTTCGCCAGAGGATACAAGAGATTCTGAGAGGAGCAACAATGAAACCAGACAACCCTTCCCTCATCTTATCAAACTGCTTTGGGTACTTACTGAACAGTGGGGGGAAATAATAGCAAACCGAGAGCAAATATGGTTAATCTTTGTAAAAAGGCTTTTTGATAAATAATAAAATAGAGTTAAGATGGGCGGGCTGGCCTTTGCCAAAGCATGTAGCTTAGAAGACAGGATATAAGACAGGCCTAAACAATTTTAAGATAAACAAATGCATGTGCAACAGGGTAATGTTGCATGAATGAATTTCCTCGTTCTCCCTTTTTCAAGCAATTCAAGAAGCAATGAAAGCACTCTGAGGTTTGGTAGGCTTTTATATACCTTTTTTTGACACGTCACTTTACAGAAGCCTCGTAACAGCCCACTATCAGTAGCTTTGGTGTCACTGCATGCTATGTAAATGGAATAGGCAGATCTTTGACATAAAAATAATAATCTCTGGTAAAATTTCAGTACTACAGTGAATCATAGCATCAGAACTGTGGAAATATTAATACATGGATCTTTGACAATACAATGTAAGATGTCACTTTGAGCAGTTATTATGCTAATAACAGATACTTATTATAAAACAACATGAAAGAGGTAAGCTATATGGGTGTAGAAAAGGATATTCAGCATTCAGAAAATGTATTAAAAAGGAAGAAAAAGCAAGTACTTCATACATCATCTAATCCCACATTAGGCAGATGAGGAGTTCCCTGGCATATGGGTGTCAGGGTACCCTGGGATTCGGATGAAGCAGCACATTATATCTCACCAATGTAACTTAGAGCATCCTTCAAGCTTCTTTTGGTTATGCAGTGGGCCAAACTGGGACTGGCATCATGAAGGCAGTGGAGAAGTGAGGATTAAGTAGAAAAACTGCTCATCAAGTCTACCAGGGTTTCAAGACAACATATTCTGCTTCATGCTCACTGAATTGAAAATATTTAAAACAAATAAATAAATAAATCTGATACTGAAGAAAGAAAGTAACATACCACA
>NW_009696457.1:12453-22836 GCF_000703405.1 Apaloderma vittatum | reverse complement strand
CTCATCAAAAATCCCATAAAAAAAAAAACAAAAAAAGCCAGCATCATGACTGGTTCCATTTAAGCTACAAGAAAGCATCCATTTACGTTATTGAAAAAATAAATAAATTCTAAGACTATGAAATGTTGCATTTAAAGCCAAAGGAAATATTTACAAAGGAGCTGTAGTATAAGGAGAAATCCAAGGAAAAAGAATCTCTGTTGGGCTGATGGCCAAAGAGTAAATTTCTCTAGGGTTTATCTACGTGGGGAGGGAGCAAGTTATAGCAATTCTACATTAACTTTCAGCTGGGCCCCACTTAATCTGCACTAAGGCCCCCTCTTCCACCTGATGTGAACTGCAGCGGCACTCTGTGGGCAGAATCACCCACTTGGTACAGTGCTACTACTCTCTAAAATCAAACTCCCGTTGTGTTTTACAAAGGATCCTTCCATACAATCAAGTCACACGCAGTGTGTTCACGGGCAACTAAAGCCACTCACCCTTTCAAATATACACTTCAGCCCTGACACACATGCACCACGTTTGTAAAGACAGAGCGTAAGATGCAACACTTCAGATAACAGTCACAAATAAAAATATTCTGTGCACAGTCGTAGCCCATTTCAAACAGGAACATCGGTGCTTCCGCTGTAGCAGTTGGAAATACCTGTCTTTCAACACTGAGCCTTGCAAAAACAATGCTTAGCTACAATCTAAACCTTAGTGATTGCCGCAGGAGCACTAGAAGCAGCGCTGAGATTACTTATCACAGCTCTCAGACTGGGAGAGTGAAACCTGCCACGGAGCTTGCACGCAGGTATAAAGAACCCCTTGCCCCAAATAAATAATGCAGCCAATCATGTGAATTCTGCTTGCATTTGCAAGGATTTCCTCGCGCATACGCCTAAGTGCAGACGCATTTTCAGGACATGAACTGACCATGGACTAGATCATAGATCATCTTTTAATTGCTTGGCAATTTTTTGGGTCAAATTTATTCAGCCACCCACCCACCTGCTATCCTTCCTCTCCTTTCACATTCTTAAAACTTTTTCAGGGTAGGTGCAGAATCCCTTATAACTTCATAGCCTTTTACATGGATTTAGTTACCTTTTGTGGTAGAGAGAAGGCAATGGACACCTGAAAAAACTATCAAGAGGAACCCAGGAGTCTGCAAACTGCACTGAAAGTTACAGCTTTAGTAGCGTGACACCAGTAGACAGCTGTGACCAGCCGCTGGTGTGTTCAAAGCCTCACAATCTAAAACTCCTGGGGCATGTCCATTGCAAAAAGAAAACTCGTCTTTCCCCTCCTTTTGATTTGGAATTTGATTACTGTCCAATATACTACAAACAAGATTTGGAGACTGTCAGTTTCTTCCAGTAGACAGTACTACAGCAGTTACCATCAGGCAGACCTGGAGCAGGCTGGGAACAACAGAGGGCATATGTACAAGAGTAGTAACAGTTTTCCACTCTGGACACCCTTCAGAGACTCACAGACCTAGGAAAAAAAAAAAAAGAAAAAGCCCTAGGCACATCACTGCTAACTCTCATGATCAAATTTCTCTTAAAGAAAGGTGGTGGGCAGAGCATAAGAAAAAGCTTGAAAAGAAGATTCCAGCAGAAGTAAAAAAGCAGAAGTCATTCATAAATCATTCATCAGTCCTAAGCCATAGTCATCATTGAGACTCTGATTCTTGATTTGAACTGTGAAGTCTAGCAGAACTGCTGAATTTCCTTTCCCGACAGGTGAACGTAACTCATTTTATCCTGTGTGCCAGGGAGGCCTGGAAGTTTTCTTGGCATTTTAAGATAAACTGCCCCTTCAGGCTCTAACAATCTCCACTTTCGTTCTAAAACCAACGTCTCAATTAGACCATGATTAAAGAGGCTGTACTTAGAGATACTAGCAGAAGGCAGAGGTTGTCATTTTTATTACAGGTCAGGAATTTGTTTCTCTGTGTGCTCTATACTTCAGAGTTTAATGTGGGAATAGAGTTTACTAACAGGCGAGTCAGATTTGCTAAACAACAGGATTCAGTCTTGATTATCAATTAAACAGGCATAAAAATATCTAAACAGATGGTTTCTGCCAGTCAACATAAATCTTAAGGGGAAGAGAACTCACGTTCATTCACAGAAATATCTTACACAAAACTAAACCAAATCCAACAGAAGATGTGCCTCACATGGTGCTTTAAACTCTTCTTTGCTTAAAAAAAATTGAAAGGAAAGCCTGTATACTGCAAAATGTTGGTTAAGCAAGAGAATTCTCTAGCTCCATTTTCTTTGTGGATTTGTTTCTTAGAGTTCAGAGTGCTGATCGGTTTCTAGAAAAATATGATGCAAAATTATTAACTACTGTTGCTGCTTGAGAGTGCCAGATTAAGGATCTCTATCTCACCGCATTCAGTATGCCTACACACAGCCCCACATCCTCCCACATGCACACAGAGGCAGCTGGAGCACCACGAGGTTACCAAAAGTAAAGGCACAGGGGCCAGGCACCAGAGTCTTCACCTGCTCAGCTCCAGGTATTCTCCCTTACTTCTGACCACTTTCCCCTTGCCTTCCTGACACTTCAGCTTCTGCGCAGGTTCACACAGACACCTATTTTTTAATTGCCAAAGAAAACGTTGCTTTCTCCCGCACAGTTTCATCATGTGGTTCCCTCACAAAGATGACACTGTCCCATAGTGTTTAAAGGGCAGCATTCGGTTTTGGAGCAGTGAAGTCTGTTGAAAATGCATTCTCTTAATTTCGAAACGGAGCTTTGTAACGCTGAAATACTGCGAGAAGCTCCACTGCTTGCCCTTCCATTAATTTTGTTACTTACTGTGTTGGATTCTCATCAGCAGTTCTTAATCGATGTACTATGAGCCATGCCATCAAATATTCTCTATGGGTCTAGCTGGCAACAATGGTTAGTTTCTAAATTTTCGTAAGCTACTGATTATTTAGTGTGTGATTACTTCAGAGTAAAGATCTTCTTACATTTTGGAAAGCCCCAATAAATAGTGGGCACTGCTACAGATAAATAATATACTATAAGAAGTATTCTTACGATGGCAATGCATGACGCACAACCATTTTCCAGATGCTACAGAACTAATTGTGCTGCCAACTGCAGGAGCCAAATCCAAAACAGATCCATAAGAGGAATTACTGTTGAATCAATCTCCTCAGTGAGAAATGCTTCAGCCCTACAACCCCTCCTTCACACTAGTGTTGTCTTCAAAAAGTTAATGAAATGCCGACTGTCCCTAACACAGCTGTAAAACCAAAGTAGTTCCCATACAGGTGACCCGAATCAATCTGAATCAGAACTGGCAGAAAGGAGAGCCACAACTAAAACCATTTTCCCTCAGAGCAAAAAACCATCTCCTGACAGAGCGCTGTGACACCACTGCTGCCTCAGGAAAACAATGTAGTGGCACAACTGGGTTACTGGTGCTGCACCACCACCCAAATGCCCCCAAGTCTTCTTAGAGCAGAATTGGCCCCATTGGTTTGTCTGTAGGTAAAATATTTCCCCAGGTAAAGAAGAACCATGTTCCTCCTCAAGTTTTAAAGAATTACATAAGTAAGGCATATGGGCTTTATGGCCAAGAAGGATGACCAGAACATCTTCTTTGACTCTTTTGGAAAAAAAGGCTGAAGAACTTTGCCCAGGTGCATAAAATCAACAAGAGGCAGACTTAACACCACACTCCTTCCTAGTCATCACTTAATGAATATTTAGATTTTTAGTCTTTTTAATCCTCCCTCATAAATCAATAGCTCTAGCTCCCAATTACTGTAGTAGTAGGCTCCCTGAGCTGTATTGTGTAAAGAAAATTAATGACCTTTAAAATAGAAAGTTTACTTACGCAGGCATTAATTTCCATTGTACCGCAGACAAACTTTTAAGTAGATCCATGAAATGTCCTAATTCCAGAGAAGGTAATACTTTACTCAAATCCTTGCATAACAAAGGTCAAGCGTGATGAAGTTCCTATCAAAGAAATAACCTACGTGGGTCTATTTGCCAAGTACAGCAAACAAGTTACCCGTACACATTACTGGGTTCTGAATCCCATTACGATCATATGGCATAAACCTGATTGCAATTACAGTGCCTTAGGCAGAAGATGTCAAGAAGATGTCATTTTATGTAGAAAATCACTACTCTGGACATATTTTATAAATGATTCTCATTGATTATCATTTCCAATTAGAGGAAATAAAAGCCTTAAATGGCCACTTTGATGTTGGAAGCAACCTTTTGCCTGGACTCCTTCCCTAATGGATGAGGGTTAAATTTATTGTGACAGCACCTAACCACATTTGGTACAGCCTGTGATCCGGTGGTGCTGGTATCACAGCAGCAGGCGGCTGAGCTGGTAAAACCATGACATGCAGTGTTTGTATCAGAAGTACGCTTATTAGTATCCAAGGGAGTTGGAAAACGTAGGCATTTTCCAATTACCTACTTTACATTTCAGTAGCTAAAAAATGGCACAGCTACACTACTACCTACAAAGGGATTTTTCACAGGAACACACATTTTTCTATTTTATTTTTTTTTTTACTTAATGGTTCTCAACTTTATTAATTTCAGCTCCAAAATGTTAGCGTTCCCAATAACAATAACCACAAGTAAGTAAATCATAGGTAACATCCACCTTTCCAAACAAAGAAAATATTGTATTTCTAACATAATACTGCCTCTTTCAGTTAGCACAGCCATGTAAGATTAAATATAAGAGTTCTAGTGAGTGATTTTTTTACTAATCCTGTGTAACACATTTTGCAAAAGTGTCAAAAAGAAATATAGTTCAGCCGCTGAATACGGAATGGAAATTATTTACTTTACAATCCAAACTTCTCTATTTACATAAAAATAACCTTGCTACAGCAGAAATTTTAGGCTAACACAAAATTAACGGAGTCCAATTGCATATTATTCTAAATGGATTATTTTGTAGCCATCATAACATTAGATCTAAATACAAGATGAACACCTATACTTGCAGTATATTTCAGTGCACAATTTTTTTAACAAGTGCAGTAGGTAAGCATTAGAAAAGGGCTTTTCTAAAACTACCACCCTCTCTAAACCTTGCATTTGTATACACACACAAGTCTCATTTCATTATTAATGTTACTTATCTCAGAATTACAATTGATATTCCCACAAGAAAAACTAACAAGAACTCGCTGGCTGTAGAATGAGCCATGTATCACCTTTGTTTCGTTTCTCCGCTGACAATTTTTTTAGCACAGTTTTGTTTTATATTGGTTTTACTTGTGTCCTAGCACTCATCACTGCTTGTTACGCATGCCTCTCTACAGTGCGTCCACGAAGGAAATGGATCATTGCAGCTTTGAGTTACGGGATCTGACTTTCTAATGCAAGCTGTAAGGCTCGTGCTTCCATTCTCAGCAGCATCCAGCCCAGGGGCTCTTCCATGAGGCCGTGCTATTAGCCAGGAGTCCTCTGGAGAGCTCTGCTTCCACCAGGAAGAGCCATAAACATGACCCTCAGCAAATGCCAGCTGGGAAGAGAAAGGCATTGCCAGACCTCTTCAACAGAAGAAGTTTCTCCGCCATGCAGGCGGCAAGCTGCTCTCGGGCTCCCTTTTGGAGCCAGCCAGAAGACAGCAGTTCATGTTCACCAGGATTCCTTTCTACTTGCTTTCAACTTCATTTAGATTGAAGCTGTATTTTAACAAACAGAATAAAATTTTAAAAGGTGACACCGCTACGTAGCTGGGACAGTCTGTAGGCTGCTGCTTTGGGAGGAAGGTGGCCTCCCACGACTTCTCTGAGGCTGAGGGAAACTGGTTTTGGTGTCAGCACTAGCCATGGGCCTGAGGAACAGAACGTGTCCTCTTCTCTCAGCAGCTGCCAGGCTTTCCAGAGCCAGGACTCCAGGAGGGCCAAGCACCCTTCTGGCAGCCACATTGCCATGGGCTGGGTAAACAGAGCCGCCAAACCTTCGGTCCAGCTGCCTCTCCAGAGCTAGGTGACCTTTTGAAACATCAAGGCTTTTTCCTGAGGACCCAAGAGGTAAGAACCATTTACTGCTGGGACTTCCACAGTTTTCAAAGTCTTGGCTTTGCACTGCCAAGTGTGGAACTGTAAGAGTATCAGTATTTTCTGCAAGGAATACCTTCAAGTAACAGTCTCCCTGCAGCCTGCCATGAGTCCAGATGGGACGGTGAGAATCTGTGTTTGGTTAACTGAAATCAGATCACATCTGAATTGTTTCAAATTAAGTATTTTGCAAAAATCTTTGGATCAGCACTCCTTCCGACTGACCCAACAACTCAACCTCCAGCTAGCCAGGTCTAATGAAGATATGTTCTCCGATATCTGCAAAGGGCTAGAAAAAATGGAGGGGAGGAGTAATAGGATAAAAGTTAATCTTGACTCTCTTTCCAGTGCCTGTCTCTCACCTACATTAATGCAGCACAGAATAATTAAAAAAAAACAAACAAAAAAACAACATCCTCTGTACATAAGAGGGTACTTCTCAGCCTTTGAATATGACTGGGTCATTGTCAACAGCCTGTAACCCTCTGGACTGCACAGTTCATTAGAGACAGTCAGAAGACTTGCCACACAAACCGCGACACAATAATGAGCAGTGGCAGATTTGCATGTCAGGTCTTTCCACCATAGCACAACTAGTCCACCAATACAGTAGGCATGACTGAGGACTGCGGGATGCGAGAGGAGATGACAGGGACAAAGAATGATTAAATGGCCTTAGATTTAACTCGTGACCTCATTCCATCAGAAACGGCAGTGAGAGAACTTGTGTGTGGATCAAACAACCTGGCAGGGTTAGCTGAGCATGGGAGACAAAAGAAATAGCATACTGCTCACATTCTTGGGCTGCCACCATGTGCAGTCGGCAGCAGTAACACGGGAGATACAGGTACCAGCTGGGCCCCAGAACAACCTAGCTGCCTACCCAGGATGATTATTAGGCATCTTCCATGGATAACAAAGCAGCAGCTGCTGACTAAGGAGAGCCAAGAGGCAGCACAGACACCCTCAGCGTCTGCTGCAGATCACTAAGCAACAAAAAGGCAAGAACTCACGTGAAAAAGAAGTCACTTTCCTGACCTCTCTTCTGTGCGGCACACAGCCCAAAGTGCTGCTTAACTCTGCACTGCAGTCCTTCCCCATGCCTCCACAAATCTAACTCAGGAGACTGATTCCAGGCTCTCCTGCTTTGATCAGCAAAATATAGTCCTCTTTGAGCTCTAGCAACCGCGTCCAAGAGGTGTCATTGTATGTCTAAGAGACTGGAGTCCCCAGGGTGAGGCAGCAGAATGAGAAAAAGTCATCTTTGCTTTCCTGCTTGCCTTGCATTGCTTCTTTGTGGCTGTTTACAAAGGGACCCTGATTTGCGTGATTAGCAGCTACAACAATGAATAAACCACCTCATCTTATGATGAACTTCTTTCCCAAGGACCAAACATTAAGTAACGCTAAAAGTTTTCCAGGCCTGTCCTATTTCATACTCTGGTAACCAGATAAAGGTTTTTTCTATTATCGAAGTGTGGGGGAGAGACAGTCACCTTTACAGATAAATTTGCAGCATCTGCTCCTTAGAAACACTGAAATGCAGTGATTCAAACTCCTAATGAGACTGCAACATAGTTTTCTGTAGTTCTTAAGACATAACCAGACACAATGAGCTTTTGGAAGGAAATGGGTACAACTGCAGTAATCTGTACAGTAACAAGAAATAAGCTTCACTGAATGCTCCTTGTTCTCCTCTGATGGTATAATAGCATTTCTTGCTCTGTAGAACCCATGTGTTCATTGTCTGTAACCTTTCCTCATCTCACTTCTGATTCATCTGATTCATTTCCTCTCCAAAGTAAACAGTCCCGATCTTCTCAGTCTTGTACTATATGAAAGTTTTTCCTTTTCTGTTTAAAAACTGATTTAGGTACACAGTTAAAAACCTACTCTGTTAGCTCAGCTTATACCTATACATTACCTGTGCATATTAAATTTGTATTAGTTAGGTTTAACTGAATTAACTGTATATACACAGGATTTTTCACCAAATTCTGAAAGTCAGTTTAAAATCATAACTTTTGTGAAAGCAGAGCAAATGAAAATGTAGTTAGGCCATAGCCAGTTTCTTAACCTCAAGGACTTCCAAGAAGAATTCAGACAGTGCTTTGGGAAAGGGTGTATTTCAGTAGACACCTCAGAGATAGTGATCTCCATTACCCTGAAATTCTTGAGGCCTCCATGCATAGCAGGAAGTAATTCTTCTGAAATATTTTCCACCAGCAACATTGGGATTTGTTACAGAATTAACACGTTTTATCTTTATAGCACCTCCATCTACAGGATATGGTTTGTTGCCTAGGCAAGTCAAATGGCCATAAAACCAGATTTTAATTCAGCTGCAAGTAAGCTGCTCTATCGTATCCAGAACACAACAGAGTTGTAATGAAAACTGCTATAAAAATTAATTCTGAAAATATCAAATACAAGCATTGTTAAGTTTAAACAAAGGACACTTGCTAGTTCACTGCAAGACTTAGCTGGATTCAAACATCCCAGGAAAATTGGGTTTTACACACACAGACACACACACATATTCACATATTTGCTCATGAAATAGAAGTTTTAAATTATGGCTATTAAAAGCATGGTATTTCTTAAATATAGCCTTCATTGTTATACTTGTAATAATACATTTGACAGAGGAGAAAAGGAAGAGTTTATCAAAAAGCTGCCAATGGGTTTTAATAAAAAGTACTTTTCAATAGAAGGAAATGACCCTATCTACTAGACTTCAAAGTGTCTGAGTATTTCACAAGGAATTTAGAGGCACTATTTTGCAATAGAATCTTACTGGAAGTTACAAAGAAGCAAATAATTCTAAAAATCAAATATACAGGCCACTGAGCTGAAAGAAAGTAATTTTGCGCGTTAGCATTAAGATCTATTATATATGCATACAAATTTTCATGCAAATCAGACTTTGGTTATTGTGTATTTTGTCTTATTTAATTAAGAAATAAGAAGACAGAACATCTACTCCCCTCCATTTTGCCTATTAAGCTGTTGCTGCCAACAGGACCCTCACAACAGTGTTTCCTTTGAGGCTGATCACAGAGAAGAGATGTGCACATAAATACAAGAAAACTAATGCTTAGGTTAGAGAGAGCAGCCACACGGCCTCTCTGTCACCCTCACCTCTTCACACGGTAATTGCTGTACCCTCTGGAAAGCTGGCTAGACCCATCATGATCTCAGAACACCAGTTATCCCCTTCTGAATCATTTTCAGAATTGGTAAATAATACGGCTCATATAAAAAGGATAGAATGTCAGACAATTCAGCCTCAGAGACCTCACTTTCTCCGTAAGCAGACACTTGGTGAAAAGCAGCTGAAGCGCGCGCAGCCAGTCCCAGTGATTGCTACAGCCCCGCTCCCGGCAGAGACGCCCCTTGTTCAGACTTCTTTGTGTGTCCCCCACGCGTGTGTCCCCTGACGCCTCCCTGTAACCTTCATTCCTCTTTTCCCACGGGGAAACACACCGGCAGCCTCCTGCCCCCAGCTGCTCCACGCCAGCGGGACGTGCTAGCTGGATGGGCAGAGCTGCTGTGGGAAAGGCTTACGCAGAGCCCCATTTAGCTTCCAAATGCCTTCCTGCCAGCTCGCTTCCCCTGCCTCGCTCCACTATCTACAGCTTTCAAATGCCTCCCCTTCGTAATCACACCTCCTACTATTCTGAAGACTATTTTGTGGCAACGCTGAACATATTTGTTGGCTCACTGGCCCCTAGCACACTGACTGCTCATTCAATAACATTCACACAAGACTGGAAAAGACTTGTCATCCTCTACTATCTGGCACTCCGTTACTAGCTTACTACTGTTTCCCTCTACAGTACAGGTCCAAATTGGATGTCAGACACAGAAAAATGCCAGCAAAAGCCCTGGTTCACTGTCAGGAACCAGTCACCAGGCAGAGTCCAAAACCAGGCACACGCTGGCGCATCACCATTCACATAAGGTTTGCCAGGAGCAAGCCCTTTGCCATTCATCTTTTTGTCAGCAAGGATGGGGAAAAAGAGCATCGTTGCAGTATTTTTAAATATTTGCAAGGTGCTAATATCCTGTGGTGACGGCATTAGTCAAAAACTCAGGCAGATACTAGGACAAACAGATTCGCTTCTGTAGCCAGGTCTTCTCAGGAGCAAATTCCCACGGAGATCACACAGCCTATAGCATCAGTGTCTCCTGGTTGTCTAAATACTCAGGCAAGGAAGGAAGGGATTGGGTCCATAGGTCTGCCTGCTCACTAGCCAGCCTGCCAAGCACATCCACCGCCCAGCCCCGTTCTTCCTGCTGCCTGACTTGCCCAGACTCA